>NC_051235.1:30246695-30546695 GCF_015220715.1 Pygocentrus nattereri
TTGCTTTCTCTTTTTCTCCTATTTCTTCCTCACTTTGTTTTACTCTTCCTTTCTCTCTTTTCCTCTCAGTCTCTCTCTCTCTCTGTCTCTGTCTGTCTGTCTGTCTCTCTCTCTCTCTGTGTCTCTGTCTGTCTGTCTGTCTGTGTCTCTTTCTCTCTCTGTCTGTCTGTCTGTCTCTCTCTCTCTCTCTCTCTCTGTGTCTCTGTCTGTCTGTCTCTCTATCTGTCTCTGTCTCTGTCTGTCTGTCTCTCTCTCTTTGTCTGTCTCTCTATCTGTCTCTGTCTATCTGTCTGTCTGTCTCTCTCTCTGTGTCTCTGTCTGTCTGTCTGTCTGTCTCTCTCTCTCTCTGTCTCTGTCTGTCTGTCTGTCTCTCTCTCTGTGTGTATCTGTCTGTCTGTCTGTTTCTCTGTCTCTCTCTGTGTATCTGTCTGTCTATCTGTCTGTCTGTCTCTCTCTCTCTCTCTCTCTCTCTTTGTGTCTCTGTCTGTCTGTCTGCTTCTCTCTCTCTCTCTGTGTATCTGTCTGTCTATCTGTCTGTCTGTCTCTCTCTCTCTCTCTCTCTCTCTCTGTGTCTCTGTCTGTCTGTCTCTCTCTCTCTCTCTCTCTCTCTCTCTCTCTCTCTCCCATCTCATGTTTATTGCCTATTTTAACATTTCCACATTGTCTGTTTATCAGGTTTAGCTTTCTTTAACATCCTTCTGCTGAAACAACATAAATATCTGTCACTACTCATTATCTCCACATCGTCCAGAATCTCAGATCTTTTTCTGCACAAATCCTCACCAGATTGGGACGGTTTGAAGTGGACCTTCTCTAAAAGCCATAGAGGATAAAGAGGGACCCTCATTGTGCTAAGTTATTCACCACGGGCTCAGGCGACTCCATCGCTTTTCCAAAAACCGCCACCATGACGTCTAATCCCAAACTGCACGGCTGCTCAGAGCGCACCATGACTGTCCTGCTCCAAACTGTCTGATTTCTGATGGAGCACCATAAAAAATAGGGGCTTAGAAACTGAGACCTGGACATTTGCATTGCAATTAGCATCAGCATAGTATGAGAAGCAGAGCTGACAGAATGTTTAAAAGGCCCATCTTGTGTTTCTCTGAACTTCATGTGGCATTTCTGTTGTTTTTGTCCCAAAACCAGTCCTAATTCATTCTGAAGTAACCGGTTTCTGTTTATCCCTTACAATTAAACAGGCGTCTGTTACTTTTGCTTGTGCCTGTAAGACTGATATATGGAAATGAGTTTTGTTCTGATTGGCTGTGCTTCATTCAATAAAAGCCCAAGTTGAAAGACTCTTTATAGTAGCTCGAACAGGTGCATGTACACTCACCGGCCACCTTGCTAGAAAAAGGTTGGACCCCCTTTTCGCCTTCAGAACTGCCTTAATTCTTCATGGCAAACTTTCAACAAGGTGTTGGAAACGTTCCTCAGAGATTTTGGTTGGTTATTTGAGTTCCTGCTGCCTTTCTATCATCTGGAACCAGTCTGCCCATTCTCCTCTGACCTCTCACATCAACAAGGCATTTTCATCCACACAACTGACCGCTCACTGGATATTCCCTCTTTTTCGGACCGTTCTCTGTAAACCCTAGAGATGGTTGAGCGTGAAAATCCCAGCAGATCAGCAGTTTCTGAAATACTCAGACCAGCCCGTCTGGCACCAACAACCACGCCACGTTCAAAGCCCCTTAAATCCCCTTTCTTCCCCGTTCTGATGCTCGGTCTGCACTTCAGCAAGTCGTCTTGACCACCTCTACACGCCTAAATGCAGTGAGTTGCAGCCGTGTGATTGGCTGATTAGCTATTTGTGTTAACAAGCGACTGTACCTAATAAAGTGGCGTGTTGTGAACGTGTTGGCTTTTGTGAAACCACAGAAAAAAGGAATTATAGATAACCAAGATAACTCATAATCAAGGCCAGGGATCGGCAACACGGGGCTCTGGAGCTTAATGAGGAATGGGAATGAGATAATTCTCAGCCACAACTTAATGAGGAATGGGAATGAGATAATTCTCAGCCACAACTTAATGAGGAATGGGAACGAGATAATTTAGTTAGTCCTGACAAAGTAATGGATAGGAACTTGATAAATAAGTCATAGCCACCACATTACCATTTATTTATTTATTTTTCTTGCTTTCTTTTTTAGTTTTGGAAGGCAAGATGTCTCCAGACTCCAGACTTGATGGGCAGCTTTTCTGGCCTGAGTCGAAATTTGGAGGAGCATGCAAACGAAGAAAACATCTAAGCAGTCAGTTCCACACCAACGTGCAAATGAAGCTGGGTTCTTTGTCTGAGCAATCTGGATAAGAGCTTTCCACAATTTATTGAGAGGACCCCCACCCCCTGCCCCCCCCCCTCCCTTTGTACAGGCAAAACAGAAGCTGGAGTTCAATGGCAGCTCTAAAAAACACTCAAGTTATAATGGACAGCATGAGAGCCGCCGTCGGCCGCAGCCGAAAGATGAAAGAGCTTGGTCATTGGCCAGATCCACCTGAATAAACAAAGGCACATCAGAGAGGAGTAAACACAGGGAAAAGGCCCATGTGAAACAGACACACTCCACGCACAACCAGGAGGACAAACACACACTCCAAAACATCTCCTGAGGGCTGTTGTGTCATTGTGACATGGTGTGGAGCATTTGAGAGATACTCCAAGTCACCTGGCTGAGGAGGAGAAAGTATGTCTTTCAGACTACAGCTGTTTCCACTACACACACAATCTCACGCCGGCGTCTTAGTCAGGGCGACTGAGCGTTTCTTCTGTTCAACACAGATGAGGCCTTTAAACGTGAACAAACAAAAAACTCATTCGGCAGATCTAAATGTGAGAAATATGCAATTAAATGCACCGGCCACTTTATCGGAAACACCCCCCCTGTGGCTCCACCTTGCTGTTGTACAGTTAGAGACTGTAGCTCATCTGTTGATGTACAGTTTGTTAGCTGTCCTCTTGTCCTTCATCACTGGTCAGTTTCTGTGCACAGAATAACTCTTGCATATATATTTTTGGGGTGGTGTACCGTTCATGACCTAGCAGTGATGCTGACGTGTAAAAATAGGATACAAGTGTGTAATTGTACACTTATATAGTGCACCTTTAGGGTAGATGTTCAGGCAGTGATGGAACAGAGTAGGTGTTTCTAATGAACTGGCCAGTAAATTAAAGTACAAAATGGGTGTTTCTAATAAAATGACCAAGTCAGTAGAAAAACAATGAAGATGTTTCTAATAAAGTGGCCATTTAGTGGAAGTACAAAGTAGGTGTTTCTAAAAAGTGGCCAGTAAGTGGAAGCAAAAGGTGAGCGTTTGTAATAAAGTGGCCATTTAGTGGAAGTACAAGGCGGGTGTTTCTATTAAAGTGGCCAGTAAGTGGAAAGACAAGGTAAGTATTTCCAATAAAGTGGCCAGCGAGTGGAAGCATGTCTGTGTTTCTGGGTTGCTGGAAAAGTGTGACTTACAATGAGGAGCAAGTTGATTTTAATCAAACATAATAAATGTAATAAGCCGCGCTGAAAAGTTTATGTGAGTAGACTGTAATATGAACTTGAGGTGGCCTTAAATAAAACACCACCCCTCAGCTTTTCAGCTGGATAAGCTGGTCTAAAATTATAAACAATGTAAAGAATGCAAATGGAAGTACTAGATGGTGTTCCTGTTGTATTTTCCTGCGCTTTCATTGTCTTTGTAATTAAGTGGACTCGCACACAAAATCTCTGACCTCATTTTTGGTCGTTAGGAAGAGCAAACGGAGTAGAGCAGGATAAACAGACCCCCCCTGCGGGGCTGGCATCCTCTAAGCATCCTAAAGCAATTCCCGTCTACGTTTTATGGTGCTACAGCTACTTTTATGCCGGGGTGAGTGGTGTTGATTGGGCCGGCAGCTGGACAGAGAGAGTGCTGTGTATGTTTGCGTGATGAAAACGCTGGGCTGTCAGCTCAGCATGCTATTATGGTCTGGTCGCATTCACCGCCGCTGGTCAGCATCACCGCATCACCATGGCAACCTGGAGTATGTCCACACTCGCATCCCAGCACCCCAGCGGTACGGAGCCTGCTTTGTGCAGCATCCTCTTTCTGGCCTACACTAGTACACACTCAGCTCCTCACAGTCCACAGTGGAAATGCCTGCACTGCTTTCAAATGAGCAGCAAACTGTGAATCACGTGTGACTCCATAAGGCAAAGGTGCCAGCAAAGCCATTTAGTGCTCGAACGGCCGTCTTTGTCTCATGAAAGCCTGGAGGAGAGCGGAAAGGAAGCCAGGTTTTTCCGCTGGAGAGGAAAAGTGAAGAGAGGGAAGAGACTATAGAGGATGCTGTGCTGTGCACGCGGCAGCCGTGGTACAAATAAAAGCATATTTCTGTGGTTATTTTACTCCAGTGAATGTGGAGTCGTTGCACGTTATACGTAACTTTTCTCCTCTGCCAAGACATGTTTGGCATCTGGAGCTTGCTTGCCAGCAGACCAGCTTTGTGCTGGAGCTGCAGAGTTCATTTTGTTCAAAAGTTTGAATACACCTGCTTATAGAAGAGTTTTCACTGTTTTCTGCAGTTTAAAATGATAGTGAAGATACACTGTATTGCCAAAAATATTCACTCATCCATCCAAATCATTGAATCAGATGTTCCAATCAGTTCCATTAGTGTTCCAAGAATGGGTCGCTCTCAGGAGCTCAGTGAATTCCAGCGTGGTACCGTGATCGGACACCACCTGTGCAGCAAGTCCAGTCGTGAAATTTCCTCACTACTAAATATTCCACAGTCCACTGTCAGTGGGATTATAACAAAGTGGAAGCGATTGGGAATGACAGCAACTCAGCCACGAAGTGGTCGGCCACGTCAAATGACAGAGCGGTCAGCGGATGCTGAGGGGCATAGTGCGCAGAGGTCACCAACTTTCTGCAGAGTCAATCACTACAGACCTCCAAACTTCATTTGGCCTTCAGATCAGCTCAAGAACAGCGTAGAGAGCTTCATGGAATGGGTTTCCATGGCCGAGCAGCTGCATCCAAGCCTTACATCACCAAGCGCAATGCAAAGCGTGGAATGCAGTGGTGTAAAGCGCCGCCACTGGACTCTAGAGCAGTGGAGACGAGTTCTCTGGAGTGACCAATCACGCTTCTCCATCTGGAAATCTGATGGATGAGTCTGGATTTGGCGGTTGCCAGGAGACGGTACTTGTCAGACCGCACTGTGCAGAGTGTAAAGTTTGGTGGAGGGGGGATCATGGTGTGGGGCTGTTTTTCAGGAGTTGGGCTCGGCCCCTTAGTTCCAGTGAAAGGAACTCATCATAGTAAACCCTATGGATTCAGAATGGTATGTCACTCAAGTTCACATACATGTGAAGGCAGACGACCAAACACTTTTGGCAATGTAGTGTATCAGAACTATGAAACTGCACAAGGAACTAAGCAAAAAAAAAAGACTAAAAAAGTGTTTTAGAAAATGAATGTAATGCTATTGGAATCATTGAAAGTGGTTAATACATTCTGTTGAAACATTTTATCCAATAATGTAGCTAACATAAGACACATGCCACTAAACATGAAAAAGATGCAAAATATTGTGATTAATTGCTATTAATTATTTCACTTACATATCGCTGTCGGAACAAAACCTTGTGTCTACATTTTTGTCAGTTTTTAGACATAAATGGAAAATGCCTGTTGTTTTTCACATTGTGTGTAAATTTCATGTTGAATGGACCAAAAGTAACGACCCAGAGTGGCTTTGAAAAAGTCTGGTCAAGACTTACATTAAAAGCAAAGTGTGTGTTTTCCATATCCTAAATATGTTTCATTTTGGACATACGAGGATTTGTCCCGACAACAACGATATACATTCTGATGAAGCTTATTTTGTCCACTCATATAGCTATAAAAACTGCACTGCTTTTAAAATGGACTTTTTTTCTTTAGGGTCCAATTTAAACGAATAAAATAAAATGTGATTAATTACGATTAACGTAACAAAATAATGCGATGAATTATTTGAATGACACCGCGAGGCTTGTATCTCCAATAAGGTAACTTTACATGGGAAGGAAAAGACACATTTCCAAATCATTCAAGTCATTTTGGACCATTTCATTGTTTTTTCTATACCATTCATCAAGAAATTTTGACACAATGTAAAGATCAACTGGCGTTTCAAATCATGTGAAAAAGGGAAAAACAACAAATGACAAAAAGTGACAAAAATGGAGATACAAGCTTTTCTTTTCAACACTGACATCATATCACTTTTAAACGTAAAGTATTTGTTTTGGAAATAATTTTATGTACCAGCGTTTCACTATTTCTATCTATCACACGTGCATTTATGCTTTTGCCTTTAGACTTAAATGTACTTAATATTATGACAAATACTTATCAGTGAGGCATCTCTGAGTATTTGACACGCAATCCAGCCAATCGATACTTAATCGCATTAGTATCATGCAAGCATAATTGATCACACCCCTGCCTTAATTTTTACCTAATTTTTTCCCCAATTTAGCCGCCTCCAATTCCACCCACTAGTTAGGACTTAGGAGGGTGAAGGCCGCACAGGCTTCCTCCAATACCTGTGAAACCAGCAGCCGCTTCTTTTCTAACGTACGAGACGTCACGGGACAGCCGAACCCACTCGGAGGAATGATGTTGATCACGTTGGATGATGGGGGTAGAGGGGGGGGGGCATCCTACCCACCCAGAAAGAGTGAGGCCAATAGTTTTCTCTTGGACTCCCGGTTATGGAGGCTGTTTTATCACCAGGGTTCAAACTTGTGATCTCCTGATAATACAACCAACGCTTGGACGGTCGCGCCACTCCGGAGCCCCCCAGTACGGACCTCTTACATCTGCACTTTGTATGTTTTGGGAATTTGGAGAATTTTCTGGTCTAAAAAGTTAGACGAACGCTTTGTTTCATGGGTTGTGCCTCCCCTTCCCCGAGCGGATGAATCTGATCTAAAGACCTAAGACTGGTGGCTATTTCAGGTTTTACAGGGCCACTCGTAAAAGTGCATGCTCACATAGTTTAGCCTCTTTCTTATTCTCCTCTCTTTGTAATGACACTTCTGTCAGTTTTAACGACAAATCTTACACAGTGCTGCTTCCCCGAATCTCTGCATGACGCACTGTTACCTACAAGCATGGACTAAAGCACAGACAAAGCTCAGCTGCTACTGTTTATAGCGATGATGTTTTAGCTCTCTCTCTCTCTCTCTCTGGTATTTGATCGCCCTCGGTGTCACCATCAGCATCACTTTGCCTGTGATTCTCTGGAGATGAGCAGCCATGATATGAACATTACCCCATCGGCACAGATCAGCCACCGCTAAATCCCGCTTCTTCTCGGACCCTGTAATTACTGGCTCTCTCTATAATTAAGCTCTATAAACGAGCAAACATAATTAGAGGAGCGTTATGCTGAATAAATGGGAGTGAACAGGTGAATGTATTCAGCCCTTTGATGAGGAACGGAAGGTGTATGCTAATCTGCTATCTGAACTAAGGAGAGTAAAGTTAATTAGACATGACCTAAATATTGTCTTTATTATTGTTACACACCTGAGTAACTTTGCAGGTCCTGAAATACCAAACTGGTGCAAAACACGAGGAGATACTGATTAATGTATATCGATGTTGTCAGAAGAAAACCTCATATCTCCAAAATAGTAACTTTACAGGAAAAAGAAAAAAAACCACCTCTATTTTAATGTAAGTCAATGGAACCAGACATCTTTTCACGTCATTTTGGACCATTTCTTTTGGTCCATTTAGCAAGAAATTTAAATACAATGTAAAAAGCATCATGTAGTTTCAGATTAAGCCAAAAACTGAAAAAGGAGAAAAATAGAGATACGAGGTTTTTTTTCCAACAACAGCAAAATATTCTTGGCATATATGTTAATTTTGAACAATCACTGTTACTTTAAACATCTGAGGACATGTAGAGAACAAATCACACCAACTTTTGTTCAGTGAATCACATCAGCATTGTTAAAAATTAGCATGGTGAACAAAAACGAGCAACTCTTGTGCAACTTTTCCAGCGGCAAACTGAGACTGCTAGAGTTGGGACTTCAGTTCGGGCCAAAAACTTCAGAATTTTGTCAAAAAATAAGAAATAATAAGAAATAAACAAACATTCTTATTTGATAGAGCCAATTTATGTGAGCCCCTCCAATAGGATTTCTAATAGTGGTGCACATGAACATATTTGGGCGGCACGGTGGTGTGGTGTGGTGGGTGGCGCTGTCGCCTCACAGCAAGGAGGTCCTGGGTTCGATTCCCCTGCCGGGCGGCCAGAGTCCTCTCTGTGTGGAGTTTGGATGTTCTCCCTGTGTCTGCGTGGGTTTCCTCCAGGTTCTCCGGTTTCCTCCCACAGTCCAAAGACATGCAGTCAGGCCAATTGGATGTGCTAAATTGCCCCTGGGTGTGAGTGGCTGTCTGTGTCTGTCTGTCTGCCCTGTGATGGACTGGCAACCTGTCCAGGGTGTATCCTGCCTTCCGCCCGATGATCGCTGGGACAGGCTCCAGCACCCCCCCCAGACCCTGATGGAGAAGCAGCTTAGAAAATGGGTGGATGGATGGATGAATATATTTGACTGATCTAGATGAAACATAGACATGCGACGTTTCCATAGACACTCCATATGTGATGTTTGACCATGTTGTTATATTTGAACTTGTATCAGTTTACAGTGACTCAGGAAAGAGTGACTCTGCCGCCGCTGTTTTCCATTCCTAACTGACTGAAACCTGATTGGACTACAGCTCGTATTTACAGTCAGTGAAGTATCAAGAACTTCTAGAAGGCCCAGAATCTAAACTGGTCTCATTGTCAATCAAAGTGTGATTGGTTGATTCCTCTGTCTCGTACTAACCTCTTATGCTTGTAGGTATATTTTGGTATTTCCATCTGAATTGATATGCTCAAATTATAAGGCTAACTATTCAGTGACTGCATGAAATAACTGTCTTTATTATTATTTTTAGTAAAAGCCCCTCAAATTACCAGAACGTGTGTTTTATGATCTCCACATATCACTATATGCTCACAATTCACTGCTGAAAGCCAAAAATCTCCGACGCTCTTTGTGTTGTTCTCTAAAAGTGATGTTTCCAGAGCAGATCACTGAAGAGACGCCGTCTGTTTATAGTTTAGAGCCCAGATTTGGGGAAAAACGGGTCGACTTTCAGTAGAAAAACAAACTGAGTTCAGCTTCTTTTATTATAAGGGTTTAAAATGACATCACCGTCTATTAGACTGGAGAGAAGAGCTAAAGCCTCACACGACGCCCAGCTTCTGAATGGAGCTTATGGAATATGAACGTTATGAAGAACATGACCGAGTGCGGTTTGGAACCACCGGTGGTCTCGAGGAGTTTAAGAGGCTAGTTATGATATGCAAGGGCTTCAGTCCAGCTCCTGAAGTTCTAACCAATAGGAGAGCTCGCTCAGTTGTATCTACCTAGATATGATAGATTGAATTTTTTGGATTGTGAGATCTGAAACTTTAAATTTGCAACTTGAACTTCACAATGAAACAGAATTTCATTTATTTTTTAAATACAACATTATTATCATGCATTCCTCTGGATCTGAGAACTACACTTCCCAGAACTCCCTTGGAGATCACGTCTTTTTGGACTTTTGACTCTGATTATTGCCTTTGCCCTTTTGATCTCGGTTGCCTGACCCTGTTATGTTTGTCCTCGTGTCTTTTTGGGTTGTTTTGGATCTTTGTTTTTGAGCTTGGATCACGCTCCAAATGGTAAAGCCTCTTCGTCTAACAATATCCATTAGTTTCTGTGCAATTAAGTTGTGTTACAATTATTAAAAATGACTGTTATGATCACCAAGAATCTTCAATCTATTTCTGTATCTATCTAACGAACTCCAACAGTCCCGTTTAAACTAATCAGCTCATTCACAAGCCATTCATAGCAGATTAAAATAACTAAAATATGGAAAAATAAAAACAGAGTTGAGAATCTGATTCATCTGACATTGGGATACGCTACAATTTAGTGTTGATCTATTTCAAATTTTAAAATAATACACTGTAAATAAAATTAAGCACTGTGATTAAATATAATGTACATTTTTACTGGCTGTTTCATTAAACTTGCTTCATAAAGTTGAGATATTTATAACTGTTGCAGCCGAGTTTCAAATGAGGGTAGTACTATTTGAAGGCTAGCTACATAAGGGTGTCATAACACAGGCATAAGCACTGAATATCACATTCATAAAGCAATATTTTATAGTAGTATTCATGGACAGCTTCCTGCAGTAATCGCAAGAAACCACCAGCTAAAGTAAATGACATTTTTGTGCTTTAACTCATGTAGAACTTTGTAGGGTAGATACGAATGTCTGAACTCGATCTTCCTTCTGAGTTCCATGGTTATAGTGCTTCATAAGGTTGTTATAAATGGAATAACTTTCATCATTTAAGGTCCCTAATGTCAATGCAACTGTATTTATAGAACATTGTACATTTTGTCACCATGCAGTTACTAGCATAAGCTGGTCGTAAATGCTTATGAACATGTTATGTAGTACCTATGTAGGCAGCCTTCAAATAAGGTGTAACCGAAATGAGTTGCAGGACTCTTTACACTTTGCAACTTTTCATGGTGTACAAACAGCATAAGAGTTAATTGGCTTGCAACAATGTGACATATTTCATGGAAAAATCTTTGATATTGAGACTTTTCCTGTGTAAAAACTGTGAGAATTGAGGGAACAGTTGATGAAAGCTCTACGCTGGGATTAAAGCCAAGTGCCACACATTTGGTCCACTTGTTCTGAGATCATCATTCACCAGAACCCGAACTTCTCAGGTGTTTACACCATGTTTGGGCCCACAGAGTTTTAAGATAGCTTTTATTCCTAGATTGGGAAACTCAGCCTTTGCAGGCATTTCGTTCTTAGTTAATTGGAAAGTAACACTAGATACTCGAACCACATATCACTCAGAAAACCCCCAAACTTGGCCGTTGTTTACATCCACATACAGTATACACAGAGCAAGAGAGAAGGTTTCAGTTGCAAATTCCCAGTTTTCTCCAGATAACCAATTAAAGGGGTTTAAAACAGCCTGAAATTACTGCTAATTTAATAAAATATCCACGTCCTCATTCATTTCCCTCCTGTGCTGTGTAGCACATGGAAGAATTTATATATAAAAGGAAAAAATACAGGGGAACAAAATACATGGTGAGCCCTAATGAAAGAAAGATCAAAAGATTGCTTGATATTCAACGGCATTATTTAATACAATGCTGATCGTGAGCAAATGGCATATTTATTGAAGTCCTCTCAGGCGGGATCAGAGCAAAGCCGCAGTTTAAAGCTAAAACCCGGCGACTCACGGCCAAACGGCTCTTTATTTATTCCGGCTTCATTTGGGCTCCCATTCTCACACACACACACACACACACACACACACACACACACACACACACACACACACACACAGAGGAGTCGGGCTGATGCAATTTTATCGTATCTTATTTGGAGGGCAAGTGCTTAATACTGCACTGCTTGACCTCACTTGCACATAAAGGGAGGAACCCAAGATTAAGGAAAAACTAACACACACACACACACACACACACACACACACACACACACACACACACACACACACACACAAATGCTTCACAAAGCAGCGACTGGCTGCACCTTAACTGCTGCAGTTAAAGCTGGTTATACCACTGTTTTTTACTAAGTCAAAGCTCTACATCCTCCTCCTGCTTCCATTCCACCTCCCAAGTCCTACAATCTTCTAACCAGCTGATCTTAGCAGTAACACTTTCTATGCATTTCACATTTGCATCTATAAACACGTTTATAACATGTTATAATGCATTCATGACGCATTATAAACTTGGTTATAAATACTTGAAAATTTAATTACACTTTATAGCCAAGTTTGTTATACATTGTGAATTGTTAATATAATGCATTAACTTGTGATACTGTCAGTGCCAAAGGAAGCCTGGAGAGGGAGAGGCGAGATAGTACAGCAATGTCCCTCGCTGGTTCTAATGTCGAGCGCTAGAACCTTTCACTCTGTATCACTACACTACAGTACAGTAATGCTGGTTTCTGCTGGCGTTCTATTGGATAGGCAGTGTTAAGTCAGTGCCAGGCTAACGGTGGTGAACATTAACAGTGGTGAACATTAACAGTGGTGAACATTAACAGTGGTGAACATTGACGGTGGTGAACATTAACAGTAGTGAACATTAACAGTGGTGAACATTAACGGTGGTGCACATTGACGGTGGTGCACATTGACAGTGGTGAACATTAACGGTGGTGAACATTAACGGTGGTGCACATTAACAGTGGTGAACATTAACGGTGGTGCACATTGACGGTGGTGCACATTGACGGTGGTGAACATTAACGGTGGTGCACATTAACGGTGGTGAACATTAACGGTGGTGCACATTAACAGTGGTGAACATTAACAGTGGTGCACATTAACAGTGGTGTACATTAACAGTGGTGAACATTAACAGTGGTGAACATTAACAGTGGTGAACATTGACAGTGGTGAACATTGACAGTGGTGAACATTAACGGTGGTGTACATTAACGGTGGTGAACATTAACGGTGGTGCACATTAACGGTGGTGAACATTAACAGTGGTGCACATTAACAGTGGTGTACATTAACAGTGGTGCACATTAACAGTGGTGAACATTAACAGTGGTGAACATTAACAGTGGTGAACATTAACAGTGGTGTACATTAACAGTGGTGAACATTAACAGTGGTGAACACTAACAGTGGTGAACATTAACAGTGGTGTACATTAACAGTGGTGCACATTAACGGTG
This sequence comes from Pygocentrus nattereri, assembly GCF_015220715.1. Classification (NCBI taxonomy): domain Eukaryota; kingdom Metazoa; phylum Chordata; class Actinopteri; order Characiformes; family Serrasalmidae; genus Pygocentrus; species Pygocentrus nattereri. The sequence goes on from NC_051235.1 coordinate 30,259,557, forward strand.
GTGTACATTAACGGTGGTGTACATTAACAGTGGTGAACATTAACAGTGGTGAACATTAACAGTGGTGTACATTAACAGTGGTGCACATTAACGGTGGTGAACATTAACAGTGGTGAACATTAACAGTGGTGAACATTAACAGTGGTGCACATTAACAGTGGTGTACATTAACAGTGGTGAACATTAACGGTGGTGAACATTAACAGTGGTGAACACTAACAGTGGTGAACATTAACAGTGGTGAACATTGACTTTCCCACATTGGGTGAAACTCTGATGTTGCTCTAGTTTAAACTCTGACATTTGAAGCCTGTAATGAGCTTTATTGTGTTTTAGTGTTTCAGTAAATCCTTCAGTAAATTCTTCAACTTGAAGCCTCAGTCTGAACCCTGGAGGAGGCTTTAGTCCAGCACGCTCCACTTTACTGAGAGTGGACTAATACAGCTTATGAGCTCTTATAATGTGTTATGAACAGTACTGTTAACAATTCATGATGCATAATAAGCAGGGCTATAATGTGTAATGCATTTTTATGAATATGTATATCCATGTTTATAATGCCTTATGAGTGCAATATAACATGTAATGAATGTGTTTATAGGTGCTTACAAACATGACATTCATAGAAAGTGTTACCATCTTAGCCATTCCACGCTTCTGGATGAGGTTCAAAGGTGATCTGGCCTTTTCTTTAGCTGCCTCGAGACTCTGAGGCAGTCTTTGCTTTTCGTAAAGGAATCCCCCACAACAGAGGTCAAATCTAAAAACCTGTCTATTTTTTCAGGCTTTTGAGTCTTTTTAATGATCGTGCTCTCAGTATCTGTTCCGGCTCGGTTGGTTCTGTCTTGCCAGTGTAGCTTTTCTATTTTATTTTATTTATTTGTTTTGTTTTTGTTTTTTTTTCTGATTTGTTTGCATGCATGCTGTTTTTTTTTCCTTTTCTTGTTCAATTTGGATTAATTAGTAGTGGTTATTTTAATTGATATTTTATGCAGTACTTTGGCCAACACTTTGTTGTATATTCCATTGTATTGTATATTGTGTATTGTGTGTCTCGTAGAGGGTCTGCATTTTATATAACAAAGCTAACAAGCGTAGATAGCAGGCCACACACCTTGACCATCTTAACTCCCATTTCATGGCTATGGCATAAGCATTTTTACCTCCAAGCAAGTGCATACATTCATTTTAAAGTTGAGAACCAAAGCTAGGCCTTTAATTCAGGCCACAAGTATCAAAATGGTCAAAAATGATCATGATACTTTCAGCTAGCTCCCGTATGGGGTTTCTCATACTATGTTAGCATATATCTGAGCTTGCATGTATCAGTTGTACGTACAAACTTCAAGAAGGCCTGGAATTAAGTCTCTAAATGGTAAATAAAAGTGTGATTGGTTGATTCCTCAGTTACGTCCTAATTATGCTGGTTGTTATTCTAACCGGTGAGGACTTCAGTCCAGCTCCTGAGGTCCTGACCAGTGGGAGAGCTCAGTCAGCCGTGTCTTCTTGGATACCGCAGGTTGAGCAATTCTGACTGGACTTTTAAAAAAATATTGTATGTTATTTCCAACTGAAACTTAATGAAATAAGAGCATTGTTACAATACTTGCTGCATTTAAATACCATAAGAAGCACTTGTTACAGTGGTGTTTCTATACTATTCAAATGAAATCACACAAAGACATTTATTTAATTATTGAATTTATCTTTTCTTACAACAAGACTGTACACACAATACTTATTATCATATTAAATGTCTTATCGTCTATGTACAAACACGAATGTGGTATGGATTGAAAGTTTATATTCTGCAATTTCAACAGAATATCTTTGCTTGTTTGACAGCTCCAGTATTGTAGGCTGCTTGGTGCTGGAGGATCAACAGTATAAGCAGCAGGTTTTATAGCTCCAAAGCCTTGGTGGCTGCTGCCCCTTCAGGCTGTGACCTGCTGCCCCCCAAACCCACAGCACAGATCTTAATAACACCCTCATCTCCATCTCTCTCTCTTTTTCTCTCTCTCTCAATATTTCATTCATTCTCACTGTATATTTCTTCCTCATCTCTTTCATGCCTCGTTCTTTATCTACCACACAATCTAGCTACAACCCCATTTCAAAAAAAGGTTGGGACGTTGTGCAGAATGCAAATGGAAATAGAATCTAATGATGTGAAAATCATGTTAAATATATTTTTAAAGGAAAATACCACAAAGACAACATATCAAAAGTTGACATATATATATATATATATATATATATATATTGTTCAGCATTAATGGGGCCATCACAGATGTGCCAGTCACCCATGCCATGTGCATTAATGCCCCCTAAACCATCATGAATACTGAACAGTGCACTGATAACAAGATAAGTGGTCTTTAGCCCGGAGGACACAGTGTCCATGATTTCCAAAAAAAAAGTTCAAATTTTGACCACAGAGCACTTTTCCACTTCGCCTCAGTCCATTTTAAATGAGCTCTGGCCCAGAGAAGGTGGCAGCGTTTCTGGATCCTGTTTATATATGGTTTAGAGTTTTAACTTACATTTGTGGATGCAGTGATGAACTGTGTTCACAGACAGTGGTTTTCAGAAGTGTTTCTGAGCCCATGCAGTGATTTCCACTACAGAATCATGTCTGTTTTTAATGCAGTGCTGCCTGAGGGCCCAAAGATCACGGCCAGCAGATACTGGTGTTCAGCCTCGTCCCTCACAGACAGAGATTTCTCCAGATTCTCTGAATCTTTTAATGATATCGTGTACTGTAGATGATTGACTATTTTATGTTCAGAAATGTTCTTCTGGAATTGTTGCTCTTTTTGATGGTGCAGTCTTTCACAGAGTGGTGACCTCTGTTGACCTGTTGTCAATCAACCCACGGGTGTTTCCCCCCGTCCCAACTTTTTTGGAATGTTTTGTTGGCATCAAATTCAAAATGGGTAAATATTTTTCAGAAAAAAATTAAGTTTCTCCCTTTCAACATTTGAAATGATATCTTTGTACTATTTTCCATGAAATATAGGGTTTTATGATTTGCACATCATTGCATTTGTTTTTATTTACATTTTGCACAGCGTCACACGTTTTTTGTACACTACACGCAAATAGGTATGTAGACAGAAGTTTGTAGACACTTGCTCATCCACTATGTCGTGCTGCAGTAACAGCCTCTGCTTTTCTGGCAAGGCTTTAGATGTTGGAACATTGCTGTGAGGATCTGATTGAGCATCAGATACTGAGGTCAGAGACTGATGTTGGATGGTCAGTTCTGGATCACTCACTCATCCCAAAGGTACTGGATGGTGCTCCATCACTCTAGAGAACACAGTTCCACTGCTCCACTTGCTGGGGGGCTTTACACCCCTCTAGCCCATGCTTGGGATTGGGCATGGTGACCTTAGGCTCATGTAACCCTGAGCTGCACACAATAAATAAGTGCATAGAATGTGTAAAAACCTCAGGAACACAGTTGAGCACCACTGGGTAGCTGATAAATAATGCAGCAGCAGATGGGCTATCTAGAGTGCACCTATATGCTAAGTGTTTCCGATAAAATGGCCAATGTTTATCAGTATTTCATGTTGTTTTGCCTTTCAGTTTAATTATGTTTTACAATAACTGTGAAGCTGCGCTCATTGCCCACTTTATCAGCTCCACTTACTGTATAGCTGCACTCTGTAGTTCTACAGTTACAGACTGTAGTCCATCTGTTTCTCTGATACTCTGTTACCCTGTTCTTCAGTGGTCAGGACCCCCATGGACCTTCACAGAGCAGGTACTGTTTGGGTGGAACATTCTCAGCACTGCAGTAACACTGACATGGTGGTGGTGGTGGTGTGTTAGTGTGTGTTGTGCTGGTCTGAGTGGATCAGACACAGCAGCGCTGCTGGACTTTTTAAACATCATTGTCGCTGCTGGACTGAGAATAGTCCACCAACCAAAAATATCCAGCCAACAGCGTCCTGTGACCACTGATGAAGGACTAGAGGATGACCAACACAAACTGTGTGTGTGCTGTGTCTGATCCACTCAGACACAAATAGTACCTGCTCTGTGAGGGTCCGTGGGGGTCCTGACCACTGAAGAACAGGGTAACAGAGTATCAGAGAAACAGATGGACTACAGTCTGTAACTGTAGAACTACAGAGAGCAGCTATACAGTAAGTGGAGCAGATAAACTGGACAATGAGCGCAGAAATAAGGAGGTGGTCATCACGTTACACCTGATTGGTGCACTATTGCTGCTGTTGGAAAAAAAGTCTGGTTCCATTGACTTACATTAAAAGTAAAGTAGGTTATTTCCTCCTCCTGTGAAGTGACCATTTCAGAGATACGAGGCTTTGTTAGCAATTAAGAGTAATAAATAAGCAGAACTATATTGTGTCATACAACACATTCATTCCAGCTGCTGTCACTTTAAAGCGTCATGGACTAAAATGTACAAAGTTATCAGGCCTGTATTGCATCATCCATTTAAATCTGAGCAATCAAACACGAGATAAACTACGTCAAGGCAGCGAAGTCGCTTTGGGACACAAAAGAACCATTTCATGTGTTCGCTTAATTATTCATGGACGGAAAAGAGCGCACATATTCCTCCACCATTCCCAAAAATAAAATAAAAGTGAGACGGAATCAAGCTGTAATTAATTGGACAACATTTGTAAACAACAAACACGACCCCCTTTTAAATAAATCTACCTTTGTTGTTCCCGACTTTGATTTTGTTGCTTTTTTTTTTTTTTTTTTTTGCAAATGGGAATTAATGATAACAATAACAGAACAGTGATATGAAATAAAATAATAATGATTAATGAACAAAGTTTTAAAACAGAGCGAGTGAGAATGGAAATCTCAAAGAGAGAGAGAGAGGCGCCTCCAGAGCAAGCCGACTTTTAATAACTCTGTGTTTGAGCGGGTGAGAAAGGCATGTCATGCATATCTTTCATGTGTTAATAAATTCCAGATTTGGCCTTAATTAAGCGCAGGACTGGAGCGCAGAGGGAAAAGGCCTCGCTGGGGAGCTGCAGCCCATCTCTGGAGACCCTTACGCACTTACCTGCTGGAGAAGAGCTGAAGCTTGTTGTTCCACCTTTGCTAACCCCTGAAAACAACCCTGCCCTCCGCCTGCACCTGCATATCCATCCCTCTTTTCGCTCTGCCTCCGTTTGCTTTTCATATACGCTCGTCTTTAATCAAATGGAATAGCAGATATTACCGTCTCAGCTCAAACGCTCTGGTCTTTGTTTTTCTCGGCGCTAATTAAAGGCTCAGCCGTCATATCGGAAGTCCTGATGGCCACATGTTGAGCTTTAAACGCGTCGAACTCTTACAATCCTGGAGTTTTTGTTGTTGTTCCACTCCGTGGTCGCATATTTACATAAATATTTTAATGCAATTTAATAAGTACATCATTAATCGTGTTTTCATTAATTAGATTTACATTTCATTTCCATTCTGGAGCGACACATTCAGATCTGCTGCCTCACCAATCTTAAAACAAATAAAGAAAGAAATAAAGGTAAAAGTTTTCACTTTCAGAACGATTTCTCCACTTTCTTCAGGAGCCGGGATTTAGCATAATGTAAGAAATAATAGAGGAAAGCCTGTTTAGCAGAAGAGGCCAGTGAGTGAGGACATTTGTGTACCAGGTAGTGAAGTGTTTGCTTCAAGGTTCATTTTTGTTCACATCTGTAAAGAAATATCTGAATAAAATACGGGGAAAAGAGGGGCAGGGGTGAGGGGGGGTGTACAGGATGATAGAACATCTGTGTGAAATATAGAGAAAAAAGAAAAACAAAGAGAAAATGATTGGAATTGTAGAGAATGAGAAAGAGAGAGAGAGAGAGCGAGAGAGATGGAAGTTGAAGAGAGAGAGAGAGAGAAAGATGGAAGTTGAAAAGAGAGAGAGAGAGATGGAAGTTGAAGAGAGAGAGAGAGAGAGAGAGAGAGATGGAAGTTGAAGAGAGAGAGAGAGAGAGAGAGAGAGAGAGAGAGAGATGGAAGTTGAAAAGAGAGAGAGAGAGAGAGATGGAAGTTGAAGAGAGAGAGAGAGAGATGGAAGTTGAAAAGAGAGAGATAGATAGATAGATAGATAGATAGATAGATAGATAGATAGATAGATAGATAGAGTGAGAGATGGAAGTTGAAAAGAGAGAGATACAGAGAGAGAGAAAGAAAGAGAGAGAGAGAGAGAGAGAGAGAGAGAGAAAGAAAGAGAGAGAGAGAGAGAGAGAGAGAGAGAGAGATTCTCTGCTCTGTGTGTTGGGCGAGAGCTCGTATTATTCCTGTCTTCTCATGTATAAATTGCCTGGACACTCATTTGGCTCATACCTAGACTCCATTTTTAATCGGGCATAGAAGGGGACAGAGCAGCCGGGGCCTCGGGGCAGTCACAAAATCAATTGCCTAGAAATGACATCTGCCAGGACGGGCCTCGGGGGTCTCTCTGGGCCGCATAAATGAAATCAGGGACCCTAATTGTTGGCTGATTTATTCACTTGTCTGAGTGCATCATGGTCGGGCCACACTGCCCTCAGCCTTCACTGACTGGTCAGACATACAGCATTCATGAACCTAACCTTCTCTCTCTCTCTCTCTCTCTCTCTCTCTCTCTCTCTCTTCAACTTTCATCTCTCTCTCTCTCTCTCTCTCTCTCTTCTCTCTCTCTCTCTCTCTCTCTCTCTTCTCTCTCTCTCTCTCTCTCTCTCTCTCTCTCTCTTCTCTCTCTCTCTCTCTCTCTCTCTCTCTCTCTCTACCAGTGGTGAGAAATCCTCCACTTTCATTAATCCCAGTCTTTTTTTTTGCCAAGAATGAAATGAAATAGCAGGGCAGAATGAACTGTCACTTGGCTGGAGTAAGATAAATATATTGATGCCCGCAGTGGTTTGGGTCACATCTGTGTGCTTTCTACGCCGTCCAGATTCAGACGAATGTAAAACCTTCCTCTTCTTCTCCAGCTCTGGCTGTCGGGCTCTTCCAGATGAGCAAGCTCTGCCAGTTTCCTCCAGCATCAGGACAGAGTAATTGCAGTGCAGAAACCTCGTCGGCATTCTCTCTAAAAAGAAGGTTTTGTCGCTCAACCACGGCCAAGTAGAGGACTGGACTGGGCACTGAGTTTGAGTTCTGCCAGAAAGACTCAGGAGGCAACAGTGACATTTCATTATAGACTCAATGGAAGTTGAAAAAGAGCAATTCAGGAGAAATTAGGAGTCTTTGGCGCAGACCCCATCCTCGGTCTAGGTCTTGGACTTATTATCTTGCACAGTTTTCAAAATGATTGATGTTCCATCCTATTGAATGAACATATTCTTCATGGGAACTAATGATTGATTTGGGAACCATTGTTTGACTTCAGTGGATGAGCACCATCCGAATACACCATTACCATACAATATACATCAGATGTTCTGTGTAGTTCTGGAGGTGGAACATCTAAAGCTAGGAGTGGTGAGCTAAAAGAGTTAACATTTTCTACCTGAGTAGCACTTCCTCTGATCCTCCAACATCACATCGCATCTGATATTTCCACCGGGGGGATTTCCCAGGTGGTGGCCAGGGGAAACTTTAACCCACCGCACCTCTAAATAAAACATTAAACAATACCTGCTTAAAGTGGTGCCCAGCCAGAGAGGCATTAAACATTGATGTGGCTCTCGGGTCACGCTGTGAAATGCAGCTAAGCTGAATTCTGACGGATCCTGTGGGCCTCAAACACGGCACTGATCGCAAACTCAGCATGGAGAAAATGTGGGGGATGATCAAGCAGGTGCACTGTCAACGAGTAAAAAAATGACAGAGAAAAAGAAGCACTGATCAGCAAGGCAACTGGATGAAAAACTACATGAGATGAGCCCTTCAGATCTATATTAGCCTAACCTTTGAATGCATACCACTGTTATCACTGAGAGTGACATAAAGCATCATAGATACAGTGGTCAATAAACTACTATACCCTAGAATAGGAGATATTAGTCCATGGACAACCTCAGGCAACACTATTTACACTAGAATATATTAGTCTATAACAACCTCTGTAAACACTGCTCTATATCAGAATAGGAGATATTAGTCCATAAGAACCTCAATAAACACTGCTCTATATCAGAACGGGAGATATTAGTCCATAATACCCTCAATAAACACTGTACTATATCAGAATGGGAGATATTAGTCCATAACAACCTCAATAAACACTGTACTATATCAGAATGGGGGATATTAATCCATAACAACCTCAATAAACACTGCTCTATATCAGAATAGGAGATATTAGTCCATAACAACCTCAATAAATGCTGTACTATATCAGAATGGGGGATATTAGTCCATAACAACCTCAATAAACACTGTTCTATATCAGAATAGGAGATATTAGTCCATAACAACCTCAATAAACGCTGTACTATATCAGAATGGGGGATATTAGTCCATAACAACCTCAATAAACACTGTTCTATATCAGAATGGGAGATATTAGTCCATAAAAACCTCAATAAACATCCCTATACACTAGACTGGTAGCTATTCGTCCTTGAACAACCTCAGGAAAGACTCGTTTACACTAGATAAGAAGGTATCAGTCCGTAACACTAGAATAGGAGATATTAGTCCATAAGCAACCTCAATGAACACTCCTTTACTCTAGATTAGGAGCTATTAGCCCATAAACAGGAGATATTAGTTCACAACACCCTCAATTAACACTTCTTTATACTAGAATAGGAAATATTAGTCCATAAACAACCTCAATAAACACTCCTCAGGGAGATGACACTGAAGACGTTGTTGCCCACCCACACTGACTGACGTCTATTTGTTAGAAAGTCCAGCAGCCAGTTATACAGGTGGGTGCTGAAGCCAATGGGTTTTTGAGCACTGGTATGATTGTGGCAGTCTTTAGGGATGATGGTACGACAGCCTGTTTCAACGAGGTGCTGAAGATGTCCGTGAGAACCCCGGCCAGCTGATCGGTACATTCCTTAAGCACCCATCAGGGTATGTTGTCAGGGCATCCGCCGTATCCAGGCAGACTATCTGCTCACCAGGGCGAGGAGTAGATTTCACCGCAGGAGTGGTATTCAGTGCCTCAAACCTTCCAAACTACTCATTTATTTCGTTGAGAAAGTTGAGGTTATTTTCACAGGGGAAGGAGTAACTTCACAGTCTGTGATTGTCTGAAATCCTTACTACATTTTTCTTGTGTTCAAAGGATCCTGGAAGAAATCCTGCACACTTTGCAACTCTTATGGCCCAGTTCAGGTTTGCTCTCGCTGTTCTGAGTTCTACCACATCGCCGGATTTGAAAGCAGTGTTTTGTGCTTTCAGCCTCGCCTGTACCTCGCTGGTCATCCAAGGTTTCTCGTTGGCCCATGTGAAGAGGTTTTTAGTCACACTCACGTCCTCCATGCACTTCTGGATGTATGCAAAGGCTCAGTAAACTCATCCACCCGCGTGTGATGATTTTCGGTGGCTCCTGCCTTGAATGTGTCCCAGTCCGTGCAATGAAATCTTGATCTTTATAGTTATGACAGTATTAGTTCCAATTCTGGTAAATAACTCCATACTGATAGTTTCAGGTAGTAGCTCCACTGCTTTTTTTACTTCTGTATCCTCCCTCTCTCAACTTCAGCTGTCAGATACCAACATCAACTCTTTCTACTCTACCGTTGTAGTGTGTATGTTTTGGTGGCCTTCAGGGAAAGACCAGTGCATTCTATATGTGGATAATGCGGTCTCTAGGAAAAGAGATTTTTTTTTACTAGCACATTTTACTCCCCAGAGGAGATACATCAGTCCTCTCTGCTCCATCCGACACTTTCACAGTGTGTAAGAAGCTCCATTTCAGATGACTACAAAGCTCCTAAAAACCACCTCCATGATCGGCCTGACAGCTTCCACCCTCTCCATCTCACTCCAGCCGTACCGGCATGAAAGGGAATGAGCTAATTTCACAAGGTTCGCTGCACATGTTCCTTCTCTCACGCTTTCTTCTTCGAGATGCTGATCTCTGTGTGTATGCCTGATATGAAAGGCTGGGAGGGGAGTGTTACGTGAAGTTACTGCTGGATCTTTTATTTTGCTTCTCTGAACAGCACAGACATTTCGATGCTGGTGTAGCGTCAACGTTTTGTTAAGTACTACTGCAGCCGGCTTTTCTGTTTCACCGAGGGACCTGCATTGAAGTTTCTTGATGGACTACTTCAATAGGACACCATCTTGGGTCTGAAATGAAGATGGATGAGCTTGTGATGATCTCTTGGGGTTTTAAGCTACATCAACAAATCTTATATGGTTGTGGACAAACTTGTGCCTGAAGGGATACTTTTCCCTCAAACTTTCTGGATTTGTATGGTGTCGCAGAGACAATATTGACAGTGCGAAGTCTCAAGTTCAATTACTTTGCCTAGTAGTCTCAGAGATTATCACAGAATTTTAAGCAGTCTCATATTTTGTCACTTCTGGGAAAACTGCCAAGATGCACTTATAATAAAAATACACAAATGAGCCAAAAGATTATGCCTAATATGCTGTTGGTTCTCCATGTGCCACCAAAACAGATCTGACCTGACAAGGCATGGACTTTTGAAGGTGACCTGTGGCGCAAACCTCTTCTAAGCCGCTTATCCCTCAGGGTCACGGGGGTGCTGGAGCCTGTCCCAGCTGTCCTCGGGTGGAAAGCAGGATACACCCTGGACAGTTCACCAGTCCATCGCAGGGCAGACAGACAGACCGACACATTCACTCACAAACTCACACCTAGGGGAAATTTAGCATGTCCAATTGACCTGATTGCAAGTCTTTGGACTGTGGGAGGAAACTCCACACAGAAAGGAACCTGTTCGCCCAGCCGGGGAATTGAACACAGGCCCTTCTTGCTGTGAGGTCACAGTGCTGATGCATAAACTCAAACTATCTAATTAACCATTGCAACACCTGTTTTTTCCTGTTTAGTACTATAATATTTTATACTAATGCTCTTTGCTATCTGATGTCGACTAGAAGAGGATGGGTTCTCCTCCTTTTAAGGTTTCTTCCTCTTGCTCTTTGGCAGTTTTTCCTTGCCACTGTTGCCATTGTTGACGTTCAGGGGGTCTCGGACTTTTTTTTTTCTGTAAAGCTGCTCAGTGACAACACCTGTTGTAAAAAGCACTAGACAAATAAACTTTGACTTGACTTTGACTATCTGGGACCAAGATGTTGTAAGTTACAAGGTCATCATGGATCATTGTTCTGGCACATCCCACAGATGCTGGATCAGATAGAGATCTGGGGAATTTGGAGGCCAGGGCAACACCTTGGTGTTCATCGTGTTCCTCAAACCATGCGTGATCAATGTGTGAAGTGTGGCAGGTCATGCTAAAAGGGGCCACTGCCATTGGGTAATACATTAATGGCAATATCTTAAAATGTGACGTCAATGTGAGATTTTCCACAAATTCGTATTCCAAAAGCAAATCTGATCTTGATTTAGGAATCTTATATTACAGTATCTAATCTCAAGTCAGGAAATCTTAACTTACTCAATCGAAGTTGACAATCAACTGTCATGTCTGTTACCTAGGAACCTACCATAAGTGCCCAGCTGAAATGTAAACATGTAATCAAGTTAGTTAATCAGGCTGATGTACAGAAAGGTTGAACAAAACTAAAGCATGAAAAAACTGTGAGTTGTGAATCCTGTGATAACGCCCCCTGTTGTTTATCAGAGCGTTGCTCCTCCACAGTTTCAGTTTCCATTTCCCAAACACTTTAACTGAGTGCGCTAATGTTACTCCTCCTAATAAACAGACACACATTCAGCTCTGTCTCCTCATTATTCACCACCATCGCTGTAATATTTCATCATCAACATTAACACACAAAGGTAATAAAAGGCAGGGTGGAGTTAGTTTTAAAATAGAGTTGGAAAAGAAAAACATCTCCCAGTAAAAGTAACGTTTTACAGCATAAATAAATGTAGCCTTACTATGCTGGTAATGAAATACGTTGCCTGACACAGCTGCTTAAAAACCGTGGAAACGGATAATGAAACAGAAATTAGGACCCTGTTGGGGTTCATCCTAAAGTTAGGACAATATTAATGAGGTTTAGTCTAGTCAGGAAGTTTGTGGGATACTGTTTTCTTATCTGGAGTTAATGATGAGCTAAAGTCAGTCCATACAGAAGTCATGGTGACTAAGCAGGTAAGATTTCAGACTTAAGAAGTTTCAGTAATATGGCCCCAAGTAGGTGGTATCTGTCAAACTGATGTCCACATGAATGCCCTGACCCAGAGTTTCCCGGCAGAACATCATCTAGAGCATCACATTCCCTCCACTGGCAGGTCTTCTTCCTACAGTGCATCCTGGTGCCATCACTTCCCCAGGTATACAGTGCACACAGCCAGCCATCCACATCATGTCAACAAAATGGACTCACCAGATCACGCTGTGCTGTCCATGTTTATCTCGGTGCGGCCGTCTCAGTGGAGAGGTGTGAATTGTTTTCACAGCATGGGGTTCTCACCCCTCCACTTGCACCCCTCATTGCTGATTCTGAGACAACAGAGTCGTAGTTAATCTGATAGCAGCATTACAGGGAACGTTAGTTTTTAGATAACATTCATTAAAAATGAAAAAGTTGATTATCATTCTACTGGCAGAATGACTACTACTGTAGTCCACATTGTTTATCTATCCGTATATGTTGCAAATTGAGTTGGTGAAAACGGTGACCATCCAGATAGCACCCTGAGCACCACTGCTTTCAGAATCATCTATTAAATGGTGCTTGATGGGACCAAAAGTGGGTCTTCTATGCACACTTACAAAAAGGGGTCCTTCATGGATAATTTAGGAAAGGCTGTAGTTATTTATAGAACCATGTCTCAAACTCAAAGAACCATTTGTTAAATGGTATTTTTGTTGTAGAATGTGTGGTAACACTTTCTGTGAATGTCACGCATCTATAAACACATTCATAACATGTTATAATGCATCCATAAGGCAACATAAACATGCCTATACATATTTATAAAAAGGTATTACACATTATAGCCATGTTTACATTTACGGCATTTGGCTGACGCTCTTATCCAGAGTGACTTACAGTTTGATCATTTTACACAGGCAGGCCAAGGTGGTGTTGGGAGTCTTGCCCAAGGACTCTTATTGGTATAGTGTAGGGTGCTTACCCAGATGGGGATTGAACCCCAGTCTACAGTGTAGAAGGCAAAGGTGTTACCACTACACTAACCAATCACATCAGATAAATACAATAAACAAACATATATAAACCAGTTCACTCAATTAATTAATTAATTAATTAAATGTGATATGCTATATTCAATAAATACTTCAACTTGAAGCCTCATGCTTAACACTGGAGGAGGCTTTACTACAGTACGCTTCACTTTACAGATACAGCTTATGAGCTCTTATAATTTAATTTGCAATGAACAGTACTATGTTAACAATTCATAATGCATAATAAGCATGGCTATAACGTGTAAGGCATTTTTATAAATATTTATAAATATTTTAAATATAGCCATGTTTATGATGCCTTATGCATGCATTAAAACAGGTTATGCATGTGTTTGTAGATGCTTACAAATTTGACATTCATAGAAAGGGTTACCAGTGGCTACTTTGGAGATACATGTTAGATTAGTCAGTATGTTCAAAGCATTTTTTTATTGTGTTATATTTTTAAAACAAGGGGCCTCGTTCACCAATCGTTCTTAAGAAGAATTTCTTCTTACATAGTTTTCACGAAGATTCTGATTCAGCAGCGTTCTCTTCTGTTGGATTTGTTCTTAGATGAGAACAGAATCTACACACTCAAGAGAACAAAGGTGAGAACAGTTCTGTGCTTTAAAAACATGTCATGAATCGGACAGACTTTTTCTCAGGATCTTTCTCAAGAACAAAATGAAGAAAAAAACCTAGGACGACTTTGGAGAACAAGGCCCAGTGATTATACACTCAAATATAAAAGGTGTTTGAAAGGGTTCTTTGCACAATGCCTTAGAGGAACCACTTTCGGATCACTAAAGAACCTCTCAATGGATTCTTCTTTAGAGAGACATTTTATAAATGAGATGCAAATATTCCATGAAGAACCCTTAAATTGTTAAAGAACCTCTATATTGCACAAAGTTTCTTCAGATTCTCCCAAACAATGTCTTTTGTGGTTCTTGTGTGCCATCACTCAAAGAACCCTTCTGTGGTACACATTTTCCAAAAGTGTAATGACTCGAACCAAATCTATGGTTCAATAGTTCTCATGAATCTTGGAAAAGATGTTATGGTTTAAACAGCCTTTTAAACATGGTTCTACGCGGCATCAAGCCGTGTTCTGCTGTTGTTCTAATAGAAGGAACATCTGTAGGTGTAATAGAGAAACATTTTTGCTGAGGGTGTAGAACGTCCTTTCTAGGAAAACTAGTTCTAGACTTGAGTTTGATTTTTGTGGCCACGTTGCCAAGTTCAAAGTGCCAAATTAACAAATTGAGTACTTCAGTGGTTCTTTAGTAAAGCCAGTGGTTTTGTATAGAACCACGACAACTCAAAACGCTACTTGAATCTGAAAATTGGTTCTTCTCCATGATGGACCAAGTGCCTCTAAACATGATCTGCTATTGTTAGAGGTCATATAATCTTCTCTGACCCATTTTTTTGCGGTGGGTTTTATTGTAGATGGTCATTTCTAAGAAAACTAACCCGAGACATGCTTTGTATTTTGGTGGCCACGTTTGAGGTTAAAGTAGATGTGAATGCTGGGGAGAAAACACTATATACCTCTGCTGTAATGACTCTTGAAGACCCAGGTGCTCTTTGTGGGCTTGAATTTGCCTCTCTGCAGGATCAACTCAATAACGTGCCCTCATTCTCAGAGCGCTGGCTGGTGTTAGCTGACATTTTCAGCTGTCTGCAGGTTTCTAAGACCTGACTGCTGTACCTCAGACTGTAAACAGGGTCAAACAATCCTAGCATGGATCGATAGCGCAGAGAGAGGTCCGGCCATGGTCAGAAAGTGCTGCACGCAAGCGCACTCCCCCTTGCCAGCCTGCTTTTCAGAGCTGCTTCCACAGAATGACAGAGAACGGGTAAATAAGCCTCAGCAGTGCTTTGGCGCAGTAGATGAGTAGGCGGTGGTAAACCAGTTGCGTCGGACGAACATCATGAGCCTGCCTGTTTGTTTTAGACGCTCGTGCTTAAGCACGTGTCAGCGTTGATTGGGATGCATGCGCTGCTCGCCGCCTTGCACAGCAGCAGATGTTGTGGCAGAGAGACGATTAAACACATCAGCATCTCCATGAAATGTGGATGAGGTGATGTCAACGTTCTGTTCTGCTCTGTCATAACGATGGCAGCTGCTTCACGCTATGGAGGGAAAGCTCAAAGTGATAGTTAGGCCCTTTCCTGTTTCTTCTTTTTACCCCTACCCCTTGTTTTTGAGTGTCACATTGCCTCTCGGAACTCAGTCACAGGGGGTCGTGGTTGAAATCTTCCCTCTGAAATGAGACCCTCAGATAAAAAGAGCATCACTTCATTAACAGCTACTAAAGCTGCTCTGTAGGTGACCCTGCCCGTCTGCAGGGACAGCAGAGGAGGGGAAAGTTCAGCTCCTCACTGCTGGGCTTTAGTTACATTTAGGGATCATACGCCTTCAAAGAGGGGGGCAGTTATTTATTATCACCCCCCTAATTCTTCAGTGATATGAAGCTGAAGTCAGAGATTCTCCAGATTCTCGTTCGAATTTTCCCGTTCCACCTTAAACAGTCCAGCAGTTCTCATGCCTGAGAAGCCAGAATGTTACTGCTGCACCATTTAAGGTGGTGGAAAATTTAAAAGAGAAGGTGACAGAAATGTAACTAGCTACCGAGAAGTTTGCATAGTAGTAGTGAGTTCAATGTTTGTTATGAAGGAACTATAATATATTGAAACAGCATTAACTTGGATTAAAGTAAGTGATACTTTTTTGATCCCACAAACGGGGAAATTCCACCTCCGCATTTAACCCATCCGTGAAGCGAAACACCACATACACACTAGTGAACACACACACTAGGGGGCGGTGAGCACACTTGCCCGGAGCGGTGGGCAGCCCTATCCACGGTGCCCCGGGAGCAGTTGGGGGTTAGGTGTCTTGCTCAAGGTCACCTCAGTCATGGACTGTCGGCCCTGGGGATCGAACCGGCGACCTTCTGGTCACAGGGCCAGATCCCTAACCTCCCTAACAGTGGCTATTGTAATTTGTTAACAGAGAAAATTCTCACATTTGTGGGCTTCTTTGGTCTCTTGTGCTCCGTCTTGCCGGTTTTTCTTTTTTTCTCATAACTCTCTGTTTGGGGGTCTCTGAAGAACATCGGTTTGAAGGGCCATGTAGCCCCAACACTTTGCCCTGCCCCTCTAGAATCAGGACCCCTAACCTTAACCATGAACACTCAACATGGTGGGCCAAGTGGTACGGGCAGGGGGTGAAATGGGATTGGGCCCTAGACTGAAAAGAAGCTGGCTTGTCTGATGTCCATAGTAAGGTTATGGATCAAATAGCTGCTGCAGTGCTTGTGTTTAGTGTCTGAAATTCATTTCTTTAGTTTTGTACTGAAACTACAAGGCTGATTTATCTTAAAAAGTAATGAAAAATATAAAAATATATATCCCACCAAGAAGCATGGTGCTAACTGTCCAGTACGCTTCACTTTACTCACAGCGGACTAAAACAGCTTATGAGCTCTTATAATATGTTATGATCAGTACTTATAATGCATTATGCTAACGATTCATAATGAATAATAAGCATGGCTATAACATGTAAATTCATTTATATAAATATTTATAACCATGTTTATGATGCCTTATGAATGCATTATAGCAATAATAATGCGACATTCATAGAAAGTGTTGCTAGATCTACCACTGGATACATGAAAAGAGAACCATCCCTGTGAGGAACCTTCCACAAACTTGTTTCTTACCAATTTGCAGGCTCCGAAATGACTTATTGACAAAAAACAACAACAACAAACAAACAAACAAAATACATCAATTGAATTGTTCTTTAGGGAATCAAAATGGTTTGTATGTCATCATGCAGGTAACCGCTTCTGCCCCAAGCATTGTTATTTGTCTGTTCACTACAAACGGTGATACTGTGCATGATTTTGATATGACAGTGATGATAAGCAAGTCTTAGTGTTGTGCTGTTTGTAGAGCAGCACCATGTCTCGTTTCTTTGACTCGGAGAGAAATATCAGTGAAAGCAGAGATGCTAAGGTAACTACCAAGCTCCAGTTTGGCAACGTGAACCATTTGCCTCCGTTGTCGAAGTACGATTCACATTTTTTAAAAGAAAAATGAAAGTTAACCCTTCTGCCTTCTTCACTGCCCATTCCATTGCTTTTCATGTAGATCCATTTTTTTTCAAGCAAAAAATTTACACATTTCTGGCTCAAGTAGAAATTTCAAAATGATCTTGCAGAAAAGTGTGAAGCAGGTCTGAAAGCCTTAACATGGAGCCTTACTTTGAAGAGGAAATGCTCATAAGAGTTTCCTGAGATCACAAACACTTTACTTTGATACTTTCCATTAAAGAAATAACATGCATAGCCAGATTTAACTGAATATGAATGCATTATTTAGACAATGCAAGTATAGGCATGAAGAGGTGGGTACTAGTTGATTGTTAATTGTTATTTTTTTAAACTGCACATTTAGATCTTTGTATTTTAGACACAGTATATCATAGAAGACCTGACAGACTGCTAACTTTGGTTGCCTGCATCTGTTATTCTGTCATAATCAAGCAATGTCACTATACGCATCTGTATCTGTTTATTCCTGAAAATAACTGATTGGCAGATTGATTGATTCTTTTTATTGCCACACAATAATGTCGGTGGTAATTGTGTCCAGTGCAACAAGATGTACTTCAACTCTGTTGTATTTTCATGCTGTACAAAGCTGTGCAAACCTCACCTGCATGAACTGATCAAACTGTCTAATGAACCATTGCTCCACCTGTTTTCCCCCAATTTGTATTCTAATATTTTATACTAATGCTGTTTGCTACCCAGTGTGGACCAGAGGAGGGTGGGTTCCCCTACTGAGTCTTGGTTCCTCTCAAGATTTCTTCCTCCTGCTATTAAGGAGGTGACGCTCATGGGCCTGGATTTTTCTTTAAAGCTGCTTTGAAGCAATGCCTGTAGTAAAAACCACTATATAATTAAACTTTGGCTTGAGTTGACTACACTGAAGTTGATATCTTGTAGATGTTCTGTTGATACATTACGCATTTAGATCGTTGGATTTTGGACACAGTGTATCATCGAAGACATGACAGACTGCTAGCTTTGCTTGCCTGCCTCAGTTATTCTGTCATAATAAAACAAAACACCTTTATTTCCTCACCAATTGCTGATATCTGATCTTTGTTATGTGGTTGGTATACTGCTGAAAGTACTGAAAAATGTCAAATTTGGGACTTGCATTACGTAGAAATTTACCATGTATTTATAAAATCCAGCCAGTTTAGTATAGTAACCTCAGTATGTTTGTTTATATATTTGTTTATATATTTATATCATTAGTTTCAAATATTGGTCAAAAACACCACCGATTCCAATAGTTAGTGGTTGGTTAGTGTAGTGGGTAACACCTCTGCCTTCTACACTGTAGACTGGGGTTCAATCCCCCACCTAGGCAAACACCCTACACTACACCAATAAGAGTCCTTGGGCAAGACTCCTAACACCACCTTGGCCCCCCTGTGTAAAATGATCAAATCGTAAGTCGCTCTGGATAAGAGCGTCAGGTAAATGTAGTTTCATAGTTTTGATCCCATGTAGTTCTGGTTTACACCACACTCAATTCAGAATTCAAATTGATTGACTGATTGATTGATTCTTAGTACAGATTGAATTATTTTGCACTTTTTCATGATTGCTCTATGTTAAATCTTCTATACTATGTACTGTAAGGTATTATATTAATTGTGAATATATTATATTGTGTGTTTATGTCCATTTTGGTACAACTGAGTTGAATTACATCTTTTTGCACCGGATACAATTACCACTGATATTATTGTATAGCAAAAAAAGAACCAATCAATCAATTTTGAGCAATAAACAGCTACAGATGCACATGACGTTATTCACATACAATCACCTTCAAATCTTGCACATGTCCGAGGTTTAGACCAAAGCTTTGCAGGAGTCGTCCAGTTTTGCGTTCTGTCATTGCGGCCGTCAGATTAGACCTCCTCATTCTCGCCAGTTAAGCGGCATTCATTATGAGCTAATGGGCCGAGTTTTCCTCATGACAAAGGCTTGTGTGGATCATGAGCAGCTCCACCACATGGATGCAAATGCAGAGGCGTCTGCGGCAAAGCGGCGGCATATAAATGCCCTGGCCCCCAGCGTGGCGAGATTACTATAAGGCCATTAGCCCGGCTATGACGATCCTGTGCCAATTCTGTCACCCGAAATTAGAGGGGAGCCAGTAACTTTCCCGCATTTTTGTCAGTCTTGTTTGGAGAGGGATCGGCCTGTCAATAAGTGCACCATAATAGTGTGGAAGTACTGCCAGTTCCAATAAAGCAACAGAGAGATCAACAGAATGAAAGGTGACCTTGCCGTAATTGAGATTCATCACAGGCAAGGCAGGCGGCAGAGGGGGAGAAACAAGCAGATGAGAGAGCGAGAGGGGGAAAAAATAGACAGAATAACACGGTACAAATATGCATTCCCAATTTTATGGGAGAACGGCCAACTGTTGTTCGATCTCAGGCTCTGAATGTCAATTTCGAGTTTAAAGCCTGAGCTTTCTTTTTTGTTTTTAGCCCCATCTGTCATCTTCCCTTTTTTCCCCTCTTATTGCACAGGGCAGCATGTTCACAGAGACAAATTATGCCCTCCCCCACCCTTCCCCACCACCCCCCCATTCGACCCTGCGATATAAAGAACCGCCGGCTGGAGCGCTTCTTTCTCTACGAGAGATAACAGAGCCGTGCGTTCCAGCAGTCAGACAGCAGATTTCACTTAATACACCGGCTACAGCCACATCATTCGCTCATAGTTAACATTCTGGGCGAATCAGCCTCCTGCGCTGAGCCTTCGAGGCAACACGCAGATCCAGCACCGAGCCGGATGTCAGGGCATGAATGGGGCTCAGTGGGGCTTGGCACACGCATGGCTAGATTATATTGCCTTTTCAGTGCAGCACAATGGCCAGGTTTGGGTTTCAGCTGTAGCCCAAAGAAGGGCCAAATGAAGGCCTTGCTTGCCGGGTCCCCAGACGTAAGCCTATGCCACCTCACACAATAGCCTCTCTGAGACCATTCTGTGAAACAGACCAAGGCCCACCTGGATACGCTCAGATAAATGAGTGAAAAGAGGGAGCGTTCACTGTGAAAGGCGCTTGCGTATGCACGCTCACAAATATATATTGCAGCTACTTGAGCAGCTGCATAATGTCCGTAAGTGTGTAGTAGATGTTTACATCTGCTGAGGCTTCATACACGTTCTGAGCTGAGAGTCTGATCCTTGGCAGTGCCACAGCTGTCCTTGGCCATCCAGAAGAGCGCAACTGATCATGTAAGGCTTTGATCTTCATCTCTAAATGTTTTGGTAACACTATCTGGAGTGATTCTTTGTAGGTGATTAATAAACTCTTAACAGATTATCAGTAACACAAACAACGCCTCAGCGGAGCAGCAGTAGTGAAGCCTCGATCTCGCTTTCTCTCCCTTAATTTGAGCCCCTGAGCGATGTTTGCCTGAGCTGCCACATGGGAGCCACCAGAGCTGCTAGAATCACCACCAGAGTTTCAACCACCATGGAGTTTCACGCTGTACAAAACTGTAAACTTCACCTGTATGAACTGACCCACCTGGCTGCCACCTGTTTTCCCCGGTTTGTATTCTAATAATTTATACTAACGCCGTTTGCTGTCTGGCGTCGACCAGAGGAGGATGGGTTCCCCTTTTGAGTCTTGGTTCCTCCCAAGGTTTCTTCCTCTTGCTCTTAGGGAGTTTTTCCTTTTCACTGTTGCCGTTGGTGATGCGATGCTCATGGGGGCCCGGACCCAGATTCTTCTGTAAAGCTGCTTTGAGACAATGCCTGTTGTGGAAAGCACTATATTAATAAACTTTGACTTGACTACACTGAAGTGAATGTCTTGTAGATGCTCTGTTGATATGTTACTTACATAAAGTACATGTTTTGTTAATATGCTAGTTCCATTACACAAAACCTAAACTTACCAACCTTACCCAACACCTAACCCTCACCCTAGACCTAACCCTAACCCTAACCTTAACTTCAACTCAAACGCAACTCTAACTTTAACCTCAACCCAAAGCCTAATCCTAATCCTAACCTTAATTTTAACTCAAAACCTAATCCTAACCCTCAGCCTGGCCCTAATCCTAACCCAAACATTAGCTTTAACTCAAAACCTAATCTTAACTTTAACCGCAACACAAAACCTAATCCTAATCCTAACCTTAATTTTAACTCAAAACCTAATCCTAACCCTCACCTTAATTTTAACTGAAAACCTAATCCTAACCCTCACCCTGCCCCTTATCCTAATGCTAACTTTAACCTCAACTCAAAACCTAATCCTAACCCTAACCTTAATTTTAACTGAAAACCTAATCCTAACCCTCACCCTGGCCCTAATCCTAACTCTAATTTTAACCTTAACTCAAAACCTAATTCTGAACCTCATATGTCTTTGATTTGCCACAGACAGTCCATTTGTTTCCATCTAAAAAGGAGCCACTCCAAATAAATTGTCAGCGATATTTCACCATTCTTCTAAATAAAAGTGAAAAATCTTTTAGCTCTTAGTTCATAATTAAGTACTCATGAATAATTCAAGTGTTTCAAGTTCATTCTGACTCCTAGCAACCATACAGATCGTGTTTCTGCAGAAGATTCTATTTTCTATTTTCTAGTTTTTCTCTGTAGACTTGCAAATTGGTTGTTCATCCATCCATCCATCCACCCACCCATCCATCCATCCTTGCATCCATCCATCCATCCATCCACCCACCCATCCATCCATCCATACTTGCATCCATCCATCCATCCACCCACCCATCCATCCATCCATCCATCCACCCATCCATCCATCCATCCATTCTTGCATCCATCCATCCACCAACCCACCCATCCACCCATCCATCCATCCACCCATCCACCCATCCTCTTTCTCTTTTACCTTCAACTGTTCCAAGTAAAATGGCCTTTTCCAATAAACTGGTTCTTCTGAGAGCTCCTCCAGTGGCCACTTTATTAACTACACCCTCTTAGATCTACACTCATTGTCTGCTTTGTTGCACTGAACATCTTGAATGAAAATGTTTTGAAAGTTCTCGTCTGTGCACTTTTCAAAATGTCCATTGTGCCGCTGAGCTTTTCAGTCTGTTAGCAAAAGTGTTGTAAATGCTACCAGACAGCCTGAACTGAAACCTCGATAGACGTAGCAATAATAAAGGAGAGAAATGGGAAAATTTCAGAGCTTTGTAAATTGTCCTCACCCTGTCTGTGTGGGAAAGAGGGTCCCCCTTCTCCTCATCACATGCTAGATAACATTTTAGCTTGTTGAGCTGCTCTATAACGCTGTCTTAGCAGCAGTTAGAAAAGATGTCGGGGAGACCTGGAGAAGAAACCTTCATAGTTCCAGTTTGGAAGCATTGCAAGACAAAAGGGAAACTGATATGCCATTATGCCAGAAATTTGATAAATTTTTCATCAAAAACGAATCTAGTGCCTACTTACACTGTCAGAAATAAACGTACTATGCAGGTACATGATTTGTTCATCAAGGTACAAACAATGTAAGTGCACCCTCAAAGGTACAGCAGTGGTTTTAAGGTCCAAAGGTGAACCTTACATGAGTTTTCTTAGAGGAAAATTAGATATTTGTATCTTTTCGTAATCAAATGTTTTAAAACAGAACATTAAAATAAAAGGCCTGGAGATGAGACGGGGTGTGGAGTTAGATTTACAGCTTAGAAAATATTATTTCAGTGGATTATGGTCCAGTTATGTTCCCTTGAATAAAGGTACTGGGATGTACCCCTGAGGGTACCACCACTGTGACAAGAGGGGTACTGGCCCTCTGTAGTGTAACAGTAGCGAGTGGGTTTGGGTGATTGTGGAGCTGATCTCTGGCTGATGGACGGTCACAGGTGGATGAAATCGCTCTGGATGGTGAGGCAGAGCCACACATCACTGTCCCATGTCTGTAGGCTAAACCATTTCGAAGTTATGAAGGTTAGAATTGACCTACTTTTTTTGCGAACTGCAGGCTTCTGGTTCTAAGGGTCATGGGGTTAAAGCAGTAGTGTATCAATATTGATAAATAAGAGAAGTAGGACAGTTTCACAAATTGTCAGGGTGGTCCTCCCTCTCCTCGTTTTAGCTAGTTACTAGTTCGTGTCCTCCTCCAAGCATGTGGAGCTATTCGATGACACTGGGGCTTCATGTGTGTCAGGGTATGGAAGTGGGACCCTTCACAGTCCCAGTTTGGAAGCATTGTAAGACAACAGGGAAACATAGCTAGGGACCGGGAATCAGCCAGGACTTAAAACATGCTCATTTTGAAACACCATCATCAGTCAGGAGCCTACTATGCTAAACGAATGCCACAGTTACGACTGAAACTTGTTTACTTTCCAAATAAAAGTCAGGATATCTATTTTTTCTCACGCAAAGCCTAATTGCCTCTCTTTAAAATCAATTAAGTGTTATCAAGGCATTTAATGACCAAAAAGCGGGGGGATTTGGTAAAACCCAAACGGAGTAATTATTTTTACTCACTTCTCAAGGTGACAGTAATGGCTTTGATCAAATGCAACGAGAGAAAAAAAAAATGTGATTGCCGCGCACTTCATTAGAGATTACGGTGTGGACGTAATTGTAAAAGACAAGACAATTAACAGGTCCATTATTCAATCAAGATTCTCCTGCAGTAAGTGGCGTGGAGTCCTCTTCATGGGACTCTAAACGGCGTGCTCGGGGGCAAAGCTGCAGTTTAACTGCAGTAAACAGACGGAAAAGAGGCTCCACAGGCACTGACGATAAGGTCATTAGAGCCCAGACTGTAGGACTGCCACTGAGACCTGAGTCGTGGAAAACTTGATCTAAAACCTGCGTCTGATTCTTGCTTCCTATTACATCCAGTACTGCGCGAAAGTCTTAGACACCCAAGACACATTTTCAAGATCTATGTATTTGTGTAGTTTGTGTTTATTTACTGAAAAAAGTGTTAATATTTGAATAAACAAAATGTACAGAATATTAATAATGATATATACACTCGTATGCTAGTAAAAGGTTGGACCCCCTTTTGCCTTCAGAACTGCTTTAATTCTTCGTGCCACACTTTCATCAAGGTGTTGGAAACGTTCCTCAGAGATGTTGGTTGGTTATTTGAGCTCCTGCTGCCTTTCTATCATCTGGAACCAGTCTGCCCATTCTCCTCTGACCCCTCACACCAACAAGGCATTTTCATCCACACAACTGACCGCTCACTGGATATTTCCTCTTTTTCGGACCGTTCTCTGTGAACCCTAGAGATGGTTGTGTGTGAAAATCCCAGCAGATCAGCAGTTTCTGAAATACTCAGACCAGCCCGTCTGGCACCAACAACCACGCCACGTTCAAAGCCCCTTAAATCCCCTTTCTTCCCCGTTCTGATGCTCGGTCTGCACTTCAGCAAGTCGTCTTGACCACCTCTACACGCCTAAATGCAGTGAGTTGTGGCCGAGTGATTGGCTGATTAGCTATTTGTGTTAACAAGCAAATGAACTGTACCTAATAAAGTGGCTGGTGTTTATATATATGTTCTGATGTTCTGGATGTTGGTCTGTTGGTGTGTTTGTTTACCCATCTCCAAGCCTCTCCTCCTCGAGGAAGTCCAGTATTATATGTAGTTAAACAGCAGCTCCTGGTTTGACCAATCAGTAAATTGAGCTCATGATGTAATTGATGATATTAACGAGCCTCTGTGGCGGCTGTGAAGGTGCCCAGGAAAAATATGGAGTTCTAATTCTAGTTACTTTGTTTTTCTGTTTATTTGAATTATGAATGACTTTATTCTAATGTATATTGTGATAAACTCACTGCTGAGGTCAATTAAAAAAACTTTTTGCTTTGATGCCTGAAACTTTCTCACAGTACTGTACATGTTAACTCTTAAAATCCCAGGTTTATTACATACTAAGGCCTATTATTCAGCTACCACAAGGAGTTAACTGCAAACTGGCGGAGCTGTTCCTGAGTTATAGGAGTGCATAATAAACATTTTTCTCCATTTAACCCTTAGAAATGGAAACTTTTGGGGGGGATTTTTTGCTTTTTTTTGGTTAAATTATAATTTCGCTTATAAAGTATTTACATGGGACAGTCACAGACCCTGGGGTACTCAGATATGCCATGATTTGCCATGTAAATGCTAAAATAAATTTGATATCTTTATGAATTTTGCTAATTTATCAAACATGTACCTAGTGCCTTTACTTATAGACATCTTGAGAACAAGTGCAATTGCATTTTGAGTCATTTTTACATTTATTTAGCTTTAAATTTCTGATTATCAGCACTAAATCAGAGTCTGAGTCAGAGGACTGTCTGAGACACGAGGGAAAGTATTTTTAACCCTTTGTTTATGATATGAGGCTGAAAGCAGAGCTGTAGTGTAACAGTAGCCAGTGGGTTTGGGTGATTGTGGAGCTGACCTCTGGCTGATGGACGGTCACAGGTGGATGAAATCGCTCTGGATGGTGGGTCAGAGTCTGATTAGTGATCTGATTGTGAATCACGTCGTTGTTTTAACCCTTTGCTGGAATATGAAGGCCAAAAAGTAAAAATATCAGGATTTTGGGCCAAATTACTCACTGATTTTGACATCACATCTTGATGATGTCACTAGCTAGTTTAGGCCGAGTCTGCTGAATGGTCTGATATGTGTATCATGTCTGTAGCTTAAACCGTTCATAAGTTATGAAGGTCAGAATTGACCTATGTTTTTTGGCAAATTCAGGCTTCAGGTTCTAAGGGTCAAGGGTAGTTGACCCTCCAGGACATGTCTGGTGTCTGAAGTTTGCTTCTTTAGTTCTACACTAGAGCTATGAAGTCAATATAAGTTATTATTAATACAATTAATTATTAATACAATTAGCTTTATGTTATTAACATGGTGCTTACTACAGGCCTAAGTCATTACATGGTGCCCCAAACCTCGTGGGGTTGTTAAGTCACCTCTAACAGAGTTGAGTTGAAGTACATTAGCACAGCTAAAACAGTAGCGGTCATCTTGTTGTAGAGCAAGAAGGGAAGTTTTTAACAAGGACAGGACAATAAAATGTAAGCGGGATATTGATCGGCAACCTGCTGCAATAAAAAGGGCAGAAAGAGCATCAATATGAGAATTACAGCCGGAATGAGTGAAATAAAAGAGACAAACACTGCAAACATATCCAGCCTTACGAGAAGAACCTCGTCTGGCACTGCAGTGACCGTGGTCAGGAAAAATCCTCCCTAAACACTTCTAGACTTCAGTGATCTGAACGTATGGCACTGTGGAATCAAACCTCTTGCATACAATCTATTGATACTGATTCTTCAGTATTACAACGTTTGAAAACGTGTTCCAAGCTTTTCATCTATTTAAGGGTCCTTATTCTTTCTTCTTCTTCTTCTTTCAGCTGCTCCCTTTAGGGGTCGCCACAACGGATCATCTGCCTCCATCTAGCCCTATCCACTGCCTCCTCTACTTTCACACCAACCATCTCCATGTCCACCTTCACTACATCCATACACCTTCTCTGAGGTCTACCTCTTCTCCTTCTACCCGGCAGCTCCATCTCCAACATTCTTTGCCCAATATATCCACTATTCCTCCTCAACACATGTCCAAACCATCTCAACCTGGCCTCTCTGGCTTTATCTCCAAACTGCTCCACCTTCACCGTCCCTCTGATCTGCTCATTTCTCATCTTGTCCAGCCTGGTCACTCCCTACGGAAATCTCAGCATCTTCATCTCTGCCACCTCCAGCTCAGCCTCCTGTCTTTTAGACAGAGCCACAGTTTAAGGGTCATTATTGCCAACCTGTTTCTCTCCGTTTCACTCTCACAGGGTTACTGTCCCTTTGATTTGTTTTCACTAGTGCTTACATTCACACTTTTATAGATGTCTATGCATTAAAAAAACACATTTCTCTTTATTGTGATTGCAACAATTCAGTTGGTCTGAAGAGGAAACTGACGTTTAATTTAAGATAATAATATTGGACGGTACATCATTTAGAAGCGTAAGTACAGAAACACATTCTCTCGACATAAACTCTCCTGAAGGATATATACACTACCCATATATACACTATACTCTTAAATGAAATATTAAGAGTACCATATGAAGTACATTTTTAATGAGCCACTTTCTACAGTGAAAAACAAACCCTCATATCTCCAAAATTACAACTTTACAGGAGAAGGAAAAAACCTACTTTCACTTTCATGTGTTTCTTTTGGTCAGTTCATCATGAAATTTACAAACCTTGTAAAGAGAAACAGGCATTTTCAGATTATGTCAAAAACTGAAAAACATAAAAAAAATGGAGATACAAGGTTTTCTTCTGACAACAACGATACAAACACATATATATCACTGCTGTCAGAACAAAACCTCATATCTCCATTTTTGTTGTTTTTTAGTTTTTGACATAATCCTGCTGTCTTTTCAACTTTGTATACATTTCATGATGAATGGAGCAAAAGAAACAACCCATAAAATCATATATAGTATATATAAATATATAAATAAAAAATTACTTCTTGTGGTAACAGATTAACTAGTTTTATTCAACCTAAATAAATACTTTGAATGAACGATTCTTTCAAAGTTTTTTTTTTTTTAAGTTAAATAAACTTTTTTTTGTTTGCTCTCAATCATTTTTCATGTGAAGAACTTCTTATTAAAATTGAAAAAAAATTAATGCATAATTGACCTCATCATACAGGTCTTCCAGAACAGCACATCAAATGAGTGCATGTTTACATAAATTGTGTTAGGGTGAAGATCCTTTTCAAAGTTTGAAGAGCCTCAAAATCATATAAGGGTTCGGTACCAAACGA
This sequence comes from Pygocentrus nattereri, assembly GCF_015220715.1. Classification (NCBI taxonomy): domain Eukaryota; kingdom Metazoa; phylum Chordata; class Actinopteri; order Characiformes; family Serrasalmidae; genus Pygocentrus; species Pygocentrus nattereri. The sequence continues at coordinate 30,287,693 of NC_051235.1, forward strand.
AGGGTTTCGCTAAAATCCCACATTCAAAAATGATTTTTAGACTTTTATTTAAAAGTTGCTGTAACTTTATAAAATCAATAAAAGGCTCTTCCTAGAACGATGCATCCAAGCCAAGAACCATATAGGAACCTTTGGTTTCATGAGTGTGGGCTCTCACAAAAGACCTGCCAGCAAAAATAACCACGTTACACTGACAAACGCATTACAGGCTTTTCTGACCCTAAAAGCATCAACGCAAGGTCAGAACACCCCACCTGCATCTCTCGCTCCCTCTCTCCACGCTCCATCTACTCGCCTTCCCTTTTCTCTGCTCTCTCTATCGGCGATCTGCCGGCTCTAATGGATGGATGCGGCTGTGTGCTCCCCCAGGTGTGCGGATGAGGGGTAATCTTCCTCAGGTGTCTCTAATTACCCATCATTTAGTATTTATGTCCGCAGGCATTCATCACTCTCCACTCCGAGAGACCGACCCGGATTATGTTCTCCAGAAGCTGGAGAGACGGGACGGAAGCTTTCGGTGCTCAGTCTGATGTTCTGATACAGGATACCTCGTAAGAGCTTACACGACACTTAACACCTCACGAGGGCAGATGATGATACTCCTCGCAGGATGACCCGTCAGGACCGGACTGGATCTGACAGCGAGGCTCCGAAGGCCTTTATGAACGACAAATTCATTGATCGACAGTCATAAAAACTCTGAATTATCACTGTCGCTTTGTACTTGATTTAATGCAACGCTGTAATTGCATAATCATTAAGACACTCTAATAAAAGCTCTTCACGGGTTCTTTAGGGAGGACAGTGGTTCTATATGGAATGAGCCAATTCATGCTCAACCCTTGGATGGACAAGCTGTTCAATCCCTTCCTAACTCACATTTTATTTATTTATTGCATTATTTCATGCATAACCACAAGTTTCTTTGTGATATCTTTTGAAATCAATTCAGTTCATCCTTTATTATTCTATGAGTTTGTTAAATATCTTGTTTCTAAAGACCACAAATCATTGGTTTTATTCATAAACAAAACATTTTTGAATTACTGCATTGGGTTTATGAAAATAAGTTTGTCAAATTCATTATTTGGTCAGTGATTTAGCCAATTAATAATATATTTCATTATTTTAAATATGTTTATTTGTCACTGTCACACCTACTGATGGTGTAACAGCAATGAACTGTGGTGAACTGTGGGGAACTGTGGGGAAATGTGGTGTAACAGCAATGAACTGTGGTGAACTGTGGTGAACTGTGGTGAACTGTGGTGAACTGTGATGCAACAACAATGAACTGTAGTGAACTGTGCTGAACTGTAGTGAACTGTGGTGAACTGTGGTGAACTGTGGTGAAATGTGATGCAACAGCAATGAACTGTAGTGAACTGTGCTGAACTGTAGTGAACTGTAGTGAACTGTGGTGAACTGTGGTGAACTGTGGTGAAATGTGATGCAACAGCAATGAACTGTAGTGAACTGTGCTGAACTGTAGTGAACTGTGCTGAACTGTGCTGAACTGTGGTGAACTGTGCTGAACTGTGGTGAACTGTGGGGAACTGTGGTGAACTGTGTTGAACTGTGGTGAAACAGCAATGAACTGTAGTGAACTGTAGTGAACTGTGGTGAACTGTGGTGAACTGTAGTGAACTGTGGTGAACTGTGGTGAAATGTGATGCAACAGCAATGAACTGTAGTGAACTGTGCTGAACTGTAGTGAACTGTGCTGAACTGTGGTGAAATGTGATGCAACAGCAATGAACTGTAGTGAACTGTGCTGAACTGTAGTGAACTGTGCTGAACTGTGCTGAACTGTGGTGAACTGCGGGGAACTGTGGGGAACTGTGGGGAACTGTGGTGAAATGTGGTGAACTGTGGGAAACTGTGGTGAAATGTGTTGAACTGTAGTGAAATGTGGTGAACTGTGGTGAAACAGAAATGAACTGTAGTGAACTGTGTTGAACTGTAGTGAACAGTGGTGACCAAATAAAAGGACATGAAACTAAAATAAGGTCAAATGTGTACAGTGTAAATCATCATTTCGCACACAGTGTTAACTTTACAAAAGAAACAACAAAACACTCGTTTTAATGTAAGTCAATGAAACCAGAACTTTTTCCAAGTTATTCTGGGTCATTGCTTTTGGTCCGTTCATCATGAGATTCACACACAATGTAAAGAACAACATGTACTTTCAAATTATGTCAAAAACAGAAAAACGACAAAAATGGAGATACAAATGGAGATTAAACAAGTTATTTTAACAATTTCACCTTCTTGACCCTCAGTTTAGCAATATTCTTTTTTTAGGTCAATCATATAGAATTCCAAACACCACAGAAGAGCTCATCCCCACAGTTACACTGACGCCACATTTTGAGGTAAAAATGCATTTTTCTGCAATTTTAACTACAATAAACCATACATGACTATGACATAAATGAATTAAATGACAAATAAATATTATAAAATATAGAATGAAAAAGTTCCCCAGGAGTCGTGTCACTGGTGTTAATAAAATAAGTAAGAAAAAGTCTCTTATTTTGAAATAAAAGTCACACCGATGACGTCACTCGACTCCCTCTGACCTGTTCTCTGAGGATCTATGGAGAAAAGCTCATGGTGAGTCCACTGTGTCTCTCAGATCTCAGAGATCTTCTCATTCAGCTCATGATCTCATACGAAGCTTCTAGCTGACGTCACTGGTGTGACCGACTTTATTCTGAGGAAATTGTGAAAAAACAGAAACACAAATGGATTAAATTCCATATTTTAGTGGACGTTCCCTGATGGACAGCGTGTGGTTTGATGCTCTGCAGCAGTCGTTCTGTAAAATTTATTTTTCTTTAAAAGTGTCTCTGGTGTCACCTTCATTATTAAGGCCAATGAGGATCGGTAACGCCAGTGACTCCTGTGGAGAAATAGAAAAGTGGATGCTTCTGTACAATAACCCATATATATTACAGTGGAGTCTTCCCAGCCTGGTGCAGGTCTACAATCTTGTTTCTGGTGTCCTTCAACAGCTCTTTGGTCTTCACCATAGTGGAGTTTGGAGTGTGACTGTTTGAGGTTGTGGGCAGGTGTCTTTTATACAGATAACGAGGTCAAACAGGTGCCATTAATACAGGTAATGAGTGGAGGACAGAGGAGCCTCTTAAAGAAGACGTTACAGGTCTGTGAGAGCCAGAAATCTTGCTTGTTTGTAGGTGAGCAAATAATTATTTTCCACCATTATTTGCAAATAAATTCTTTAAAAATCAGACGATGTGATTTTCTGAATTGTTTTCCCTCATTTTGTCTCTCATAGTTGAGGTGATGTCAATTACAGGCCTCTCGCATCTTTTTAAGTGGGAGAACTTGCACAATTGGTGACTGACTAATTACTTTTTCCCCCACTGTATGTATTATTATATATACATATATTGGTATATTTGATTGTACTTTGAGTTTGAACCCACTGTCCTACATTTCTGTTGCAATTATATCTACATCATTTATTAATAGCACCAAACACCCATTTTAATTTGCCACATGGACTCTCGTCTGAACTCTCTGCCATACTCAATGAACCTTTGCATAATTGATTAAAGTACCTTTAAATTCGTGTTAATTCAATCAATCATTTCAATTTCATTTGCTGTTAAGAAACACTTTTTAATTTATTTCTTCTAATTGCTATTTCAGCTGTTTGTGGCTGGGCCTGCTGACTTCTGATCTACAATAACAGGCTGATGAAGTTGTTCCAGCAGCGTTACATGATTTATTTGAGGTATATTCAAATACAGCTGCTTGTCTGAATGGCACTTTAGACAAGCACTACTGTATGGCGGCTTCCAAGAACTATAAGCAGTGAATTATCTCCAACTGTAATTTGCCTTGAAGGAAAGTACGAGTGTATCACAGCTGGAGCCCCTAAAGAACACAATTAACGAGCTGCTTCATTTGAACATCTTTCTTATGGGTCTCATTTTCTATAACTAATTACTTTCTGAAGAAAAGGGCCTTTAAGTTAAAGGCCGACATATATATATATATATATATATAGCCATTAGCAAGAAGAAGAATATCAAAGGAACATGTGTGAAAAAAGTGGACTTTCCAAAATTGGACTTAAAAATATAAAGAAATACAATGTAAACAAACAAACCAACCAAAAAAATCAAATAAATAAATAATTAAAAGCTGCAGGGAAAATGGGTCTCTAGCAAACACAACAAAGAAATCAAACAAAGATGCTGGTTTTCTCAAAACAATGGACTGACCACTCCAGAGTCCAGACCTCAACATCACTGAATGTGTTTGCGATGCTAAACAAACTTCTAAGACTGAACTTTGAAAGGGTGGAAAAATATCCTTTTAGATCTATTTGCAAAAAATCGAAAGCAGAAAGGAAGCACAGGTAAAAGTGATGAGTGGACGGGAATGATGAAGAAAAAAAAAATGCATCACCGATGGGATCAAACCTCCACTGCCATCTCAAACCTCAACCCAAAGCTAATCCTAAACCTCACCCTGGGCCTAATCTTAAATTTAACCTCAACCCAATATCTAATCCTAACGCTCACCCTGGCCATAATCCTAATGTTAAGATTGTTTAACCAAAACCTAATCCTAAACATAACTTCAACTCAAAACCTAATCCTAAACATAACTTCAACTCAAAACCTAATCCTAATCCTATTCTTAAAGAAACCCTAATCCAGTGCAGCTCCAGTTCAGGCTGGTGTCAATGTATCTGTATCAGCTGGTTGAGGAGGTTGATGGTCTGTTCATGTTCAGTTCCTCTCAGTTTAACTTCTCCAGATCTGAACTTGGGCTCCAAATAAAGTGAAATTCAGCCAAATTCAGCAGATCTGAAACTTATTCATTCACACAGATCATTAAAAGTCTCTTACTAATCTACTGAATGTATTCACTGCTGCGGCATCAGTGAGATGCTGTTGATGTGACTGAGAGTCTGTTGAGTGTTTATTTTATCCACTCGAAATCAAGAGTTTTCACTCACCTCTGCCTTCGGCTGCACATGCATGCATCTCCAGGTAACCTCTATCACTTCATACTGTCCCTTTTACTTCTGGGGTTTGGGTCACTTGTTAAATATTCAATATTCCGAGTTTTCTGAGTCTTTTTCTCCTGCCTTCGCTGGAAAAGTGCAAGAAAAGCAAGACCAACATGGTTAGCCTGCCACACTGCAACAGAAGATGGGGGCAGTCATGGGCTGGAGGTCAGGGAACCAGCCCCATGACCGGAAGGTCGCCGGTTCAATCCCCAGAGCCGACAGCACATGACTGAGGTGTCCTTGAGCAAGACACCTAACCCCCAATTGCTCCCTGGCCACTGGATAGGGCTGCCCACCGCTCCAGGCAAGTGTGCTCACTGCCCCCTAGTGTGTGTGTGTGTGTGCGCTCACTAGAGTGTATGTGGTGTTTTGCTTCACGAATGGGTTAAATGCGGAGGTGAAATTTCCCCGTTGTGGGACTAATAAGGGTCTCTTAATCTAATTAATCTTAATCTAATCTAATGTAAAGTAAAGTGATCTTAAATCTCGTTGATGTATCTAATATTACCCATTTTGAGATGGTCTGGCTTATGATGGGGTTATTCCTTCTTTCTTGACGTTTGTTACTTGTTTTAGGTAATATTAGTGAAATTGTCTCCTGGCAGATCATTTTGCTGGGATTTTTTCAAGCACATTTCTTTTAACAAGCAATATGATCTGCCAGTGTGGTGAGAAGTTTACTTAATAAAATTAAGGGGGGGAACTAGTTTTACATTAAGCTTCCAACAATCTGAACAGGAGCAATTTTATCAAGTGACTATATTCACGATGATTTTACTTGATAAGAGACCATCGTTTGCAGTGAAACCGGCACTTTGCCTCATTTATGTCTTAAAAAATGCACATTAAATTCAACCTTTCAACATCTAATGGATCACGTTTCAGAATCATATCGTACTTTCAGAATATTGTAATATTTCAAGTTTTGGTTACCTTTTTTTGGGGCTTTTCTGCAAAACACAATGACTCCACTTATGCATTTCATGATCCAAATCAAATACAGTTTCCATCCAAATATCCTGTTTCACTCAGGAATGTCATGGTAAGGAAGAAAAATGCTTGAAAAATGTTTGGTTCAATTTTTATCAGTTCAATCTTTTTTTTTTTTACGATTTCTCATGTAATTGGGTCTAATTCCTGAACTGATGTGTACTGTGAAAATAATGTCTTAACAAGTGAAAACGACTTGCGTGTAGTAATTAAATCTGATTGTTAGGGAGGCGGACCCAGAGAGTAAAACCCATGAGAAAGGGGCTTAAATTAATTTTTCGAGGTGATGGAGTGTGAAAGGGGTGATTGTACACATTGGGGTTGAGGTGGCTCAAAGTCAGGCTCATACCACCGATGTACTGATTGGCAGTCCAAGCAGTTACTGCCCGCTTTCGGGAAGCACAGGAGAAAAAACGGGAAACACACTTCAATGAATGGGAATAAAACACGCACAAAAAAGAGAAAACAGCAGGGAAAAGGCAAGCAAAGGGGACGCTGAAAGCAGCATGCTCAAACAGGAGCCGAGATAGAAAAGTGAAATAAAAGAGAGTCAGTAAACTTCCTCTGTAATTATAAGAGGAAGGTCAGCTTTATGTTTCGCCTGTTCGTTCTTTGTGGCTTTTTCTTTTCTTTTCTTTTCTTTTTTCCTTTCCTTTTTGTTGGAATATCCACCAGGACTAAGTACATCACCGGCCACCCCTCTACAAAGGTGTGACAAAGGGCTGCTGTTTGCCACGGCCTTAAGTAGAGGAGACCACAGGTGTGCCAGGTTGCCCCTAATCAGCCTTGAGGGCTTCTGGGAATTGGAGTTTCCTAAATGTGTGGCCCCTTACAGGCTGGGCCCTTTCACTAACATTTCTATTTATGAGGCAGTTATAAGAGTATTATGAGATTATTCCACTCGTTTCTGTACATTTTAACTTGTTGAAGCAAAACTAATTTAAGTGTCTTATCACACTGGCAGATCAGTTTACTTGTTTTAAAAAAAATGAGATAATTCTCTTTATTTCATGAAATACTGCTTACAACAAGTAACATGGTCTATCAGTGGAAGAAAAGACTTTCATCAGATAAAATAGCTTGGAAACAATTAACAAATGTCTAAAATAAGTCACATAATATTACTATATGCGTATGACAGTCTCTTCAAGAGAAATACTAGATATGGTGACTACATTGAAGATGTTTATGCTTGCTAGGATATAATTTGTTACAGTGTCGTGTTAATAAGAATATTTTCACTAGCTTTTCCAAAATTGTTTCAAAAAAGGCTACTTATTTGTATCAGTGCACTGCAAAAAAAAAAATCTTAAGTTATTAAGTGTAAACATCTTAAATTATAGTTAATATATCTAACATTCCACTTTGACACCATCGTGGTAATATTATAAGACTATTTAACTTACATCAAGACATTATGTTTGATTTTAAACAGATCTATCTTATACAATTGGCAGATAATTTTACTTGTTTTAAGCATTATTTCTTGAAATCATCTCAACATTATCTCAATTATTTATAAAAAAAACAAGCAAACTAATCTGGCACTGGAGAAAAAGACACTTTCACTAGATAAAAGCACTTAAACCAAGGATAGGAACAGATGATAGAATGTATTATTATTTTAGAACAGTCTCATAATGAGAAATATTAGACTTATTGACTACATCTTTGAAGTATTCACTTGTTAAGATATTACTTTTTTGCAGTGTGGGCTGCCGACAGAGGTGGACAAAGTACACAAATCATGTCATTGAGTTAAAGTCGAGACCCCCCAAGGTAAAATATTCCTCCAGTAAAAGTAGAAGCTCCTCCCTTTAGACCTCCACTTGAGTAAAAGTACTAAAGTATTTCCCTTCAAATGTACTTAAGTATAAAGTAAAAGTACTAAAAGAGTAATTCTGGCTCTGATGTCCTGTTATCATTTTTATAACCAGACTGGCTTCATGAACTCATTTCAGGTGAAAGTCCTCCAGCGTCTCTCTTGGTAAACCAGTCTTTTAATAGAACGTCATTAATTAGTGATGCTGACGTCTATTAAAATGATCAGAAGCACAAAACACTGAAGGTAAACAGTTTCCATCAGGGAGAACCGAGTGGCTCTGAAATCACTTTTTACACACAAGCAAAGTTTCAGTTTCAGATTTATTTACAACTTAGTTCCAAGTTTAAGTTGAATAAAAACTGGCTTTAAACTCAGGATCACAGATGAGCTCCTTTACTATGTTGATCTGTAGGCGTCTGTTCATAAACATAAACCAGCCCAAACTCATTTACTATAAAATGAAATGGTGTTTGTAGAAATTCAGAAAAAAGCCGCGTCAGTCTCGACTGCATATGTGGACATATTTCTATATTGAGCTCTATTTACACAAAGTTAGGTTAGTTCATCATTTATGTTGAACAGACTCTCCCAAAGTTTTACGCTGCTGCGCTGACGTTGAACCGCGTGCTGCACTGGGTCGGTATGACCAACAGGTCAAAACCAGCTCTAAACAAAGTGACCGCTGGGCCCTGATTGGTGCTCTGGCTTTGCGCTTCTTTCGTTTTGACATGTTACGTTTTTATACACACAGAAACCAAAAGGAACGACAGATTTCTCAAAATGTAGGAGGAAAAAGTCGATATTAGACTCTGAAATGTAGTGGAGTGAAAGGAAAAAGTCCAGAATGGAGAAACTTCAGTACAGATACACCAAAAATACTAAAGTACAGAAACTAATTACAGTTACTCAGTTACTGTCCACACACTGTCTGCTGAAGGAGTAAAATTCATTAGTCCTATTCTTTCAGGAACATGGTTTAGGTGAAATGGGTTCACATAAACATATTTTCCAGTTTGGTAAATCCAACAATTGCTTGGTTAATGTGAGTCTACCTGGTTTAGAGTTTACCTGCTCTTTGTACATTCTAACCACACCAAGCCACACCCACCTATACAACTCCAGATATACATATATCACCCTCTCTATGATTTTCCACTCCATAATTACTCCCTTCATTCAAACCTCTGCACCGAGAGCGCCAAAGCCATTTTCACATGTATTGTATAAACTGAGCAGCAGGAAAGAAAGGATCAGCACTTCATCCAAAGCTGCAATTACATGCTTTAGTACACATGCAGTTCTGAAGTCTCGTGTCAACAAATGAACTACATAATTAACTTAATATTTAGAGTCTGGAGTCACGGTGTTTATGCAAAAAGAATCAAAATTAGAAACAGATTTTTTGTTATTGAAGTACAAGATACATAGCGCTCCTGTTCTTGTAGGTGCCAAGATTTCTACTCGAAACTGGAAACGTACAGATGTGGAAATATATAGTACACAATGCAAAGTATGTACGACAAGTCAATATATTGCATGTATAATAAACAATACATGGATGTGTCATTATGAGTGTAAGTAATGATGCACTGACACTTAAAAGACTGAGTTATTGAGTTATTGCTCATATTTTGCTTTGCTGCGATTGTGTAATTATAGTTATTATACCGTCATTACATTGTTGTTATTATTATGGGTAACACTTCATTTGAAGGCTACCTACATAAGAGCTTCATAACGCATTCATAAGCACTGAATAATGTATTTATAAAGCACTACTTGAATATTTATGAAGAGCTTATGCCAGTACTCGCAACATGACATACAATGTTTTATGAAATAAGCTTATGCCAGTACTCACAATATGACATAGGATGTTTTATGAAATAAGTTTATGCCAGTACTCACAACATGACATAGGATGTTTTATGAAATAAGTTTATGCCAGTACTCACAATATGACATAGGATGTTTTATGAAATAAATTACATTTTATTGACATGATATGGATGTGTTGAACATATTTACAGCACTATACATCATTATCTGTGTCAGCATTCTCAAGATATCATTGTATTGACATTTGGTAAAATATGCATGGAAACCATCCCCTCTTCCCTTCATGGTATATAATACATAAAGGTTGCTTTTTTACAGTTTATATATGAATTTGAACTTCATTCTTTTTCCCTCTTAAACCAGGTACATGTAGTCTTGGTCTCACAGTAGTGTCAGCAGGACAGTGCTTACCTGTTACGAAGTACGTTTGACGGCTTCATGAAGGAATTTGATGCCCTTAAACTAAAGTGATGGATATTTACTTCATTTATAACACTGTTATGAAGTATGATTCCCACAGGATGTAGAGGTTATAAGACAGATGGCTATTTATGAACACTACATATCTGTTCTATGAATGATTTTAAGGCCCTCAAACTAAAGTGGTAACACATTTTCCATTCATAACACCTTTATTAAGAAGAATTCACTAGACATGATGACTGTGAAAATGAAGATAATGTTAAAATGAAAAAGAAAAAAGACAACAAATGGAATGCTACAACTTGGTTTATATCAAACAGATAAATGTCACAAATACAGCTCCAAGTCACCTCCTTATCCATATTACTGGCTACAATGGGCATCAAAATACACACAAGAGAAAACAAATATATGCACCTTATACATTTTTGCCTGTATATTTCTGATCTTTGCAACAACAACAACAAAAATAAAACCAGCAGCATCAAGCTCACAACTGGTACCTTTTACTGGTTATAATAACTGGTTCATTTGCACAAACAAAACAGCAAATGGAGAGCTATAACCTTATTTATAAGAGACACAGCAAAAAAATATATATATTAGTTGTAGTTTGGTTAAGCCACGTTCTGAACTGTATTAGGAATTTGACACAGTGTAACAGTCTTCCAAAAGAAGGGCATTATGCTTAAGAAGACAAGAAATAGTCCTTATGAATATACAGCCACTAAAACAAAAAAAGGCAGAATTACAAGCTCATGCTTCTACATTTTTTACTTCTGTGAATAAACAATTGGTAGAAGCTCCCCTTTGCCTTTCATCTCAGTTATTTTTTTTTTGATGTCTGCAGTGAGCGCAGAATGGCATCTATCTGCAAATTGAGCAAGCTTTTCTTGTTTGTCATTCCATGGTAGAAGGCTGGCAAAAACATCTGGTGAGGCAATGCTGAGTTCTGCGATGGGAGCAGTACGGGCAATCGTGTTCCTGTCCACACCCAGGCGGTCAAAAGCTCTCTTCATTGATCCAGCCTGCTTGTAATACTTTAGGGCCTTCTTGTACCGGTTTATCACACCAGTCATAGTCTTCACTGCAAAATAAACTTATGTTAATATATAAAGGAAATACCTTAATGGTTACCTATCAAAAATAAATAAATAAGATTTAATTTGTAATTAAACTTTTTTCTAGAAGTACAATCTGCATTTCTGTAAGAAGGCATTACAACATTAAGCCCACAATACAGCTTTTAAAATAAAACCCAGAAATAATAGTGCAGTTATTCATATATGATGATTAAAACAACACTATGTAACAATTTTACACATGTATGTGTACAGCTCAAAGCGTACTTATGACAGTGGTGTAAATGTAAATTACACATTGCAACTGAAGGGGCAAAAAAATACCAGATCTTGCATAATGCCGCTTTAAATAAATCTAGAATTGTAATGTCATACTTTTCAATAATAATGTTGACATTTGGAGTATTAATCCAAACTATTTAGACTGCTATTGTTCATGTGATTTCTGACTTTAAGTGCAAACTCAGAGAAGCTGCCTTATGAAATGGTGACACTTGGTAATAAGGTAATTAACTGGCTTGTTAAGCTGTTATGTTTTGTGAATATTATTAACATTTGTTTATTTGTTAAAAAAAGAATATATAAAATGCTTCATACCAAGATCACCTTTAAAGCAAAGATTCATTGTGAGTTTGACATGTGTTCAGGATAGTCCCTCCAAATTTAAGATTAAGATTAAGTGATACTTTTTTGATCCCACAACCGGGGAAATTCCACCTCCGCATTTAACCCATCCGTGAAGTGAAACACCACATACGCACACTAGTGAACACACACACACTAGGGGGCAGTGAGCACACTTGCCCAGAGCGGTGGGCAGCCCAATCCACGGCGCCCGGGGAGCAGTTGGGGGTTAGGTGTCTTGCTCAAGGACATCTCAGTCATAGACTGTCGGCAATGGGGATCGGACCGGCGACCTTCCGGTCACAGGGCCGGATCCCTAACCTCCAGCCCACCACTGCCCCAAATTTAGACAAATAACTAAAATCAAAAGAATTATTTTGCCTCAGAACATAATAAGAAAATGCTTATTGAAATATTAAGTATTATAGCATTGGAAATGAGCTTATAGGCTATAGAGGATTGGTGGCTTTCCTGTATTTTATCAGCCATCTAATGTCATTCTGATACCAAACATTTTTGCAAACATTAGTTTGCATGAAAACTGATGCACAAATATTTAGGTTTTTATCATCATCTTAGTTTGATAAGTTTGCAACACCAGTTTATGGCCATCACCAATTTGTAGCCAGCAAGATACTATGAAAGAGAATGCTGTACATAAAATCTAAAGCATGTCACCATGTACATTATGAACAAACTACTCAAACTCACTTCTCATCCGTGGGTTGTCGTAGTGGGATGACTTCTCATTTTTCACACGTGGTTTAGCCTCTTCATCAGATAGCAGCGAAAAGTTGAAGGACCCAGCAGACTCTGAGTCAGAAGATATCTTTATGCTGGAAGACATGGCTATAGCATAGACCAAGATAACAGAATCAATCATTGTTGTGTTAATTCATTATTATTATTATTATTATTCTGTGATAAAGAAAAGAAAGAAAAAACATGTATTTCCAAAACAGTAACTTTACAAATGGCAAAACTGTTTTGTACCAAGTAATTCTGTACCACTTCAAGCAAATGTAAATCACTGTAGTACTGGAATTTTTAAACAAACAAAAGACTCGGCATACCTGAACTTGAAGACTGGCCTTTCCCTTGTGATGTCAGCTGGCTCTGTAGGAAGGCTTTATCAGCTTGAAGCTCTTTAACCTTCTCTTCAAGAAAAGAACACTTTGTCTTTTCAATCTGGAGCTGGGCCTTCACTTTTTGCAGCTCCAGAACTGCAGATGGAGAATCTGACATGGGGAAAATACTCGTAAATGTAGGTAATAATGTGAAAAGACACTGCAACCAACAAATTAGAAATAAGAACATCAGATAACCAGGCTAACACATGGTGCCAAGCTCAGTGAAATGCCCATAGCACTAAAGGCAAAAGTTAAAAAGCTGTTGGTTAAGGCATTTCTGGACTGCAGTGTTAATAAATATAACTTTTTAAACTGATATTTACTAGAAAGACTAATAAATGGGACAGAGAGCAGAGTAATTTTGTTATTTTCAGCACACAAACCTTTAGTTTTAGCAAATGACTGGTCTGAGGCGGTGGAACTTGCTCCCGCTGCAGCTCTCGGTTCAGCCTCAGGCTCAGCCAGAGCTGTGGTGGACCTTACGTAGCGACGCTTTCGGGTATCCATCTTCGACTGCTCTTTGAAATAAACACGTTGTTTAACGTTAATAAGGATTCCTTGAAAAGTTTAGCTATGAAATAATATGGTGCTAACTGGGATATACATAGCCAAACACTTAAAACTATATTCAAACCTAGGTTAGCTGGCATCAGTTAATGAAGTTAAAAGCCAGAGATACACATATAAATTAGCAAGGTATATAACTAATAACTCTGTTTCTGCAGATAGGTTACTTGCTCAATGGAACATTACAGGCAATGCTTGGCATTTTCCTCCGGCATGCATGACAATCTTAGCTAGTTAACCTAACGTTAGTTGGCTAACGCTTGCTAGCTAGCTAATCGGCTCAATTATTCAAATACGAGTTCAAGCGTAATAACATTTCTTTACTTCTGCGTAATGTTATATGTAGCTATCAAATTAATCAAACAGCAAATAAAAGTGTAAAACAGCTAAATACGTGCAACGCATAGCGTACTTACATCTTTAGTGTCTTTTTTCGTGCCTTTTCAGGATGGAGGGTGCTTGTTGCTGCAGGCTGGTGAAGACTGCGTGGGTGGGTGGCGTCGGTAAAAGTGCAAATGCCTTGTACAGCATTAACTTTTTCTCAAGTGTCTCAAGTATCTTTAAAAATACTCTATAGACACTTGTATTGATGTATTTGATTAATTAAAGATTGTATTAGAAATATAGGTTTATTGCTCATCTTTACTGCTGTGACGTCACTAAATTAGTTACCTTTTTTTTAACCTCAGCATGTACAATGACCCCACGACCCTGAAGGAGGAGCGGCTTGGAAAATGGATGGATTTATGTACAATGACTAATCTTAACAACGAATTTTTGAGGGCAATGTACGTGTCTGAAAGAAAACTGGTGAGATGGATGCAACATAAAGGTATTCTAAAAAAGACCATGAAGTGTGGAGTCTGCAAGCTGCATATGAGGCTTGAGAAGTGCAGGACTGCTGATGGATTACGCTGGTAATAGCAAAATCTAGTTGTTTACGTAGCATAGCCTGCTGAGCCTAGGTATATAAAACTACAAATGGTTTTATTTCCTTTCTAGGACATGCACCAAGTTCCACAAAAAAGTGAAAAAGTCTGTACGACAGAACTCCATTTTCTACAAATCACACTCAAGTTTGAAAAAATGGATGCAGTTCATTTACAGGTTCGATTTCATAATTTTATTCTCACTTTGTCCTGTTCACTTACATTTCATATTTTAGTTACAAAGTGACTGTCATTTGCTGACTAATTGGAAATAGCAGTGTACAGTCACTTTGTAACTGATAAGTGATGGAATTGCTGGAAGCTCTGTTACTTTGACAAGAATGGCACAGATCATGAGAAAGGTATATGTGAAGCATTTCTGACCATAAATAAGTTAAAACACACACAGATTTCAATGGAACACAAACTGCAGCTATGACAGTGTGATCAAGAGGTGGTTGATCTGTCTTAAATATAATATCACAATATAAAATGACATTTTAAAGACACTTGATGTGCATTACTTTTTTTTTTTTTTTTGAAAGAGAAAAATGGTCCAGAGGAGCCACATAAGAAATACTATAAATACAGTGATTACTGTGCTAAATCTAATTAAACAGGATTAATTATGTTCTACTTGTAAAAAGAACATGACCATTGTTCTTTAATCACTAATGATATACACAATGCGCTCACAAAAACATACTGTGACATAATTTATCAGGTTAACATGTATCCACACTCCTAGTGTGATAACATTCTTTTATTATACAAAATCGATACATAACATCTATATACCTGTCTGACTGCCTAACATATTTTTGTTGTCAACTGTATGCTGAATTACTATTACTAAAGACCACTTGAAGTGTTACTAAGTGTAGCACTGTTATTTGAAGGTTTGTATTACAGCTCACACTCGCATGAAACAGAGAGCAATGAAAATGGGTGGCCCTGGGACCTTTGTTGTCATTGATGAGAGCAAGTTCACTCACAAGAGAAAGGTTAATATCTTTGGCTAATAATTATGATTTTTGTTGTTATTTTTATATTTCATTGGATTAATGGTTCTTTTTTCAGTTTCTAATTTCTTCTTGTAAAGTTTATTAACACAAGTCTCCAAATGTTATTGAATTCTGTACAAGAATACATTCAAACATACTGTAAAACTTGAATGAGAATATCAGTATCCTTTGGTCATACGCTCTCAGAATATTGTTGATTACTAAATGTTTGTATTCTGATAATTTATCTTCACTAGTACAATCGTGGACGGTGTGGCAACACTTGGCGAAGGAATCGACAGTGGGTCTTTGGAATGTTAGAAGTCAGCCCAACAAATAGCCGTCCCATTTTGAAGTTAGTGCACACCCGCTCAAGAGCAGTCCTAATGCACCACATCAGGGCCCATGTGAGAAGAAGGACAGCTATAATAAGCGATGAATGGCGTGCATATGCAGGACAACTAGATAGAGCTGGCTACAGACACTACACTGTATGCCACAAAAATGTTTTTGTTGACCCTGATACTGGAGCCCACACCCAGCACATTGAACGGGCATGGGGTACATTCAAAGTGGAGGTCTGGCGGCATAGAGGGAATAGAACAACAGCCCTCTTGAAAGACCACTTGAAGGTTATTGAGTGGCACCACTGGCTAGCCAAAAGTCATCGTCATTATGTATTAGGACGGCTCTTTCATGATATCAAACAAATGAACCAGTTATTATAACCAGTAAAAGGTACCAGTTGTGAGCTTGATGCTGCTGGTTTTATTTTTGTTGTTGTTGTTGCAAAGATCAGAAATATACAGGCAAAAATGTATAAGGTGCATATATTTGTTTTCTCTTGTGTGTATTTTGATGCCCATTGTAGCCAGTAATATGGATAAGGAGGTGACTTGGAGCTGTATTTGTGACATTTATCTGTTTGATATAAACCAAGTTGTAGCATTCCATTTGTTGTCTTTTTTCTTTTTCATTTTAACATTATCTTCATTTTCACAGTCATCATGTCTAGTGAATTCTTCTTAATAAAGGTGTTATGAATGGAAAATGTGTTACCACTTTAGTTTGAGGGCCTTAAAATCATTCATAGAACAGATATGTAGTGTTCATAAATAGCCATCTGTCTTATAACCTCTACATCCTGTGGAAATCATACTTCATAACAGTGTTATAAATGAAGTAAATATCCATCACTTTAGTTTAAGGGCATCAAATTCCTTCATGAAGCCGTCAAACGTACTTCGTAACAGGTAAGCACTGTCCTGCTGACACTACTGTGAGACCAAGACTACATGTACCTGGTTTAAGAGGGAAAAAGAATGACGTTAAGTTCAAATTCATATATAAACTGTAAAAAAGCAACCTTTATGTATTATATACCATGAAGGGAAGAGGGGATGGTTTCCATGCATATTTTACCAAATGTCAATACAATGATATCTTGAGAATGCTGACACAGATAATGATGTATAGTGCTGTAAATATGTTCAACACATCCATATCATGTCAATAAAATGTAATTTATTTCATAAAACATCCTATGTCATGTTGCGAGTACTGGCATAAGCTCTTCATAAATATTCAAGTAGTGCTTTATAAATACATTATTCAGTGCTTATGAATGCGTTATGAAGCTCTTATGTAGGTAGCCTTCAAATAAAGTGTTACCTTATTATGCAATTATGAACCAGGTTTTAGTTCCACTCACTACCGACAGGTTCAAGTGTTTATTTCTGATGAAAAATGATAAAAATTGGCAACACTCTTATTTCCCTTTACTATTTGCATGTGATTATGTAATTACGACGTTAACTACATTGTAATTACATTATTATTACTCATTTTTGGGAGCAATTTTGTGTTCTACCCCCTATTGACAGGCTCAAGTCTGGATCTCTGATTAAAAATGATGAATATGGCATAATTATAAAGGATTTTTTCCCCCTAATTCCACCAAATAAGACTTTTCACACAACAATTGCTTCCCATCCAATTAAAAATACAATAGAATATCCTGTCTTGTACTTACCAGCACAAATGTGGTACTGAATGAAAGTTTAATGTCTCCAATTTGGCAACAATTTCTCCAACTGCTTTAATGAGCCATGGCCGAAGAATTAAGAAGTTAATATAAAATAACATGATTTTGTTAGTAATCCAGTAAGGGTTAAAACATGTGCAGACAAGAAATGTAGCTTAGAGTGCTTATTTTGGAGGATTATGGCCTGGGGAATAACAAAACCAGGCAAAAAAGAGAGAGAAACAAAGCAGTGAGCTATAATAGACTCCCAGCTGTGGTCAGTTTGCTGTCCAGCAGGGTAGAGGTGCTGAAATCCAGCTACAGTTTCAGCCCCCATCAGTTCAAGGCTCTGGGAGGTGCCGCCCTGTCAGTGCTGATAAAACCCAGGCAAACGGAGAGATGAATAAGGCTCTGAGCCGGTTTGAGGCTCATGAGGAGACAAAAGCGATGCACACACAGGGCATGCTGTCTCTTGTGCCAAATGTGTTGCTTGGAGAACACATGAAGGACCAGAGTGTGCACAAATCAGAATTTCCAGGCAGTCCTTTGTCCTGTTTGGGCTCCTATGAGCACTTTCTCGAGATTTGTTTAATTACATTCTTGCCAGGAGGCGAGATCACGCGAGGACTCCCCTGAGCTTTCCTCCCTTTGGTGCCTAAAGCCCATCTGAGCCTCGCAGCACCAACTTCCTAAACTTTCTCCTCTCTCCTGCCCACCATAATTCCCTTTACGGCGAGCCGCACGTCAACGACATGACAAATCCACGCCACTGAACGCCGCAGATAACCAGCTTTGTGCTATCACCTTGCCCCTATATGACAGAGCGTCCATATCAAGCAACTTCTGATCTCGCTGAAGCCTAACCTGCGTTTGACTTGGACATGTGTGAATGAGTAACTTCTAATGCGGAACTGTACGACTGCAAAATCCATGTCATCCTCACTGTAAAAGAGCTCAGGAAATGAAAAAAGAGTGAAGAGAAAGAGATTGTGAAGCTCAGTGGTTGGGACGTTGCCTGAGACAGGCTCTGCTGTGGAGTGGGAGCATGTCTTGGTGTATTTTACGCTGCAGTGCCGGCGCCGAGTTTTATTGTGTTTATAAGTTCGTTTGCAGTTGACCTGCTTAGCCTGAACACGCTAATGCACCATTTTGTAGCGACTGCTGTTTGGATGAGCTGCAGAACACTAGTGAAAAACCAAGTAACACTTTTCTATTAATGTCACATTTTTATGCATCTATAAGCGCATTTATAACAGGTTCTATTGCATTCATAAGGCAAATAGGTAGATAGATAGACAGACAGGCAAACAGACAGACAGGCGGGCGGGCGGGCGGGCGGACGGACGGACGGACGGACGGACGGACGGACGGACGGACGGACGGACGGACGGACGGACGGACGGACAGACAGACAGACAGACAGACAGACAGACAGACAGATAGATAGATAGATAGATAGATAGAGAAAGAGGCAGATAGATGGATGGATGGATGGATGGATGGATGGATGGATGGATGGATAGATAGATAGATAGATAGATAGATAGATAGATAGATAGATAGATAGATAGACAAACAGACAGACAGACAGACAGACAGACAAATGATATAAGACAGACAGACAGACAGACAAAGAGGCGGATGGATGGATGGATGGATGGATGGATAGCTGGATGGATGGATGGATGGATGGATGGATGGATGGATGGATGGATGGATGGATGGATGGATGGATGGATGGATGGATAGATAGATAGATAGACAGACAAACAGACAGACAGACAGATAGACAGACAGAAAAAGATAGACTGGGAGACAGACAGATGGTTAGGTAAATAGTTGGGTAGTACTGCTGAGGATATTCAGTCATTATTATTCTGTTTTATAAAGTTCTATCTAGTAAATAACAATAACACCTGTGGTGTACAGTTTTCTGAGGGTCAGAGTATTGATTAGTCATTGAAAAACAAAAGCAGAATATTCTCCCAATATATTCATCCTTCATAATATCCACACCATCATGCTGCTCTGTTTTTCTCTGCCAGGCTGGCGTTATTACCACCTGCTGCCTTTCCCACCAGCGAGCTGCAGACACCTTCATTTCCACACTGGGGAAAGAATAGAGCTCTTTCAGGTTTCTGTTCAGGCAGATGGTCACTGTTTAGAGCTCCGCAAGCCTGCCTGCTCAGAGCTGAGTAACATAACACAATACAGTAAAAACTTCATCAATATGCCACCATGTTTATTACAGCATGCCTGGCTACATTATGGATTTGATGAATAGTGTTTGGAGAGTGATTAGACTTCTTTATGTTCTGTAAGATTCAGGAGATGAAAAGGAGGAGATTAGATAGAAGAAAATCCATCTGCACAAGGAAGGAAAGCATCAAAGGAAATATGAGAAAAAGTATGAGTTTCCAAAACAAATGATTAAAAGCTACAGAGAAAATGTGGCTCCTAACAACCACCTGGAAGACCTGGTCGACCCCAACACTGCCCCCATCAGATAAACAGCACTGAAAGCTTTGATCTCTGAGAGAGAGGAGAAGATCAAGCTGCTTCAGATCTGAAAACATCCACAGGGGTTTCTGTCCATCCTTCCACTGTGAGAAGACCACTCAGCGCTGTGGGTCTGAAAGGACGTGGAGCTGATCAAGAAGAACCTCACTGAGAAAAGGAGACAACAAACAGGCTGGACGGTGGACTGACCACCCCAGAATCCAGACCTCAGCATCACTGAATGGGTTTTATTAGTTCAGAAAATCATCAACCAGCTTCTCAGACTGAGCTTTGGAGGCGTGTCTGCAGGTTCTTTGAGGAGCTGAAAGTAAGTCTCCTGGAAAGAGTGGAAGCTGGAATGAAGGGAGAGAGAGACTCACCGAACACCCACAAAACATGTTTAGTTGTTGAGGCTTTTGTGTAATTTTCTTTATTATATTTTCTACTTTATGGATGAATTGACTGATCAAAAATAAAGGGGGGCTGATCAAAAACAAAGGGTGGTCTCTGATCCCTGACTTTTAAGCAGTGCTATATGTAAATACATACATGGTAACTTTTACAGGAAAATGAAAAAACTTACTTTACATTTGATGTAAGTCAAAGGAACCAGAGTTCTGTCTTTTATATTTGGGATGTTTCATATGGATTGTGAAATTTACACACAATGTAAAGTCAACAGGTGTTTTCAAGTTATGTAAAAAAAAAAACGCTGAAAAATGACAAAAATTAATATACAAAGTTTTCTTACATTTATTCTCAGCACGCCAATTCACACGAGTCTCCGATGTGAACTGAATGAAGAATGAAGGGTGTCCAGCGTGATGGTCAGTCCTTAGTGATTTCCTGAGTGTCCGTCAGTCAGTCACGGACTCACGAATCCACCAGCTCCACACGGTGATAGGCAGATGATGTGTATCTCAGCCCCTCTTCATAGGCTCATAACTCTGGATGTGAGCCTCACAGAATCTCCTGATGAGATGGAATGCATAGGGCGCCTCTATGGATTCAGGAAGAGTTTGAACTGGATTTCTGAGCTGGATCATCACAAAGATACACAGACCTAGAAACCGAGAATTTGGTGAGCAGGTTTTCGGTCCCCAGAAGGTTAAATCAAAAATTTTTATTTCTTCTATCAAGTTTCTATAGAGCTTTTTAAGAGATTACAATTGCAGTTTTCTCCAAAACGTGAAATGCTATTCCATGGGAATTGGTTTACAATATCCTGGGAAGAAGTAACTTAATCTTTCTCTCATAAAGCAGTCTGATCTGATTGATACATACAGTTACACTTTTAAACAATATGGAAACAACATTAAATCACTTACCAAACTCACTTACTGCGCCGTCTCCGTAAGACATGCCGAGTGGACCGGCGGTACCGAGCTTGCTAGTTGTTGGGCAGCTCTGAATAGTTAAGTGTTCCATTTGCTGAGAAGAGCACAGAGCCCAATGTTCCCTGTGCTCGTGGTTTTTTGCGCTGACCTTTTACTGATGATTTTATGCAATAATTACCTCGTTTCAGAGGCCGTTGTGCTGCTCTAATGATACAACTCCTAGTCTTGTTTCTCTTTAATTGGAGCACTGTGCACTGCACAGTAATCAAAATGCAGATGCCACAGTGTCAGAATGACCTGGGCCTAAAAGAAAAAAACATAATGTACTGTATAAAATAATAGGAATGAGTAAGGCTAAGTGGTGAGTAGCACTGCTGGCTCTGCCTTTACTTTATTCTAACAAGGAGTTCAATTACACAGATTTCCATTACAAAGGTTACAGTTGGGCTCCGAAGTGGCGCAACTGTCATCAGGAGATCACGAGTTGGATCCCTGGTGATGCTACAGTCGTCCATATCTTGGAGTCCAAGAGAGCACAATTGGCCTCGCTCTCTCTGGGTGGGTAGGATGGCCCCCCGTCTCCCGCAGTCTGAACAGATCTGGCGGTTGGCGCTTTCCTGCTGACACGTCTTTACTGCGGTGGTGATGGGAACCAGGAGCTGCGATGTCTATAACATGAATATGGTCATTTCAGAAGAGTAAGAGAGTAATAAGCATCACTGAGCAGTTAATTTCAATGACTCATTTACTATTGACAGAAATAAGGACTAAAACATTTAATGAAGTAGTTTATACTAATTCAATAATCAGTAATTAATGACAGCAATGAAGACTACAACATAAACATGATGGTCAAAATGAAAATTAAAAATAAAAGATAAACATCATACAGTGATGTGCATGAACATGAGCAAACATTTATATTTACATTTTCTATCTCAAACATATTGAGTATTCTCAAAGCTTTTGGTTGCCTGTTACAGTTAAATTGCGCTGGTCTGGTTGCTCCATCTTACTGGTCGCGCCACCTGACGTTTCAAACTAATGTCCAATTAACTTAATTCAATTAAACTTTTAATCAAATTAACTTTTAATTCAGTGAAAACCTTTGTTCCTGAACTTTGGTTGACGCTTACCTTTTCTTTTTAAATAAATAAACATTGTTATAATAATTCCACATTTTCATGGTTCTCCTGAGGTCAGACCACCTGGCATGGAAAACTGAGGGACTTGTAGAAGGGCTACTGACCTTGGCATTGCCCCATGAAAGCCACTTGAGCTCTTCTTTATGATGCAATACCCCAGCCCTCTCTTGTAAAAGCCTTTCAAAATAAAAGTCCTTCCTTTTTGGTTGTGCCACCTGACATTTGAGGAAGTTCGAACTTAAGGACAACTTTTCTTCAGTGAGTTGAGCACCTCTAAAGTTGCCTTATTTTGGAAAATGGTTTATTTTCCAAACGTTTAAGTCTACAACCAGAAAATCCTGCTAAACTATTTCATTTATATATTTATATTATATAAGTTAACTTTTTAATAATTTACTTAATTATTATATTTGGTTGGATGGCTGTTCCACCTGACATTTTTTGGCTTTTTGAGGCAAAAGAAACTCAAATTAATTTTAAATGGATGCACTGGAAATGTGTCTCACATGGAAGAGGTATTGGTGAATAATATCAATCATATTAAGTACTAATTCAAATGTAAAGAATATACTGGACAACTTTACAATAAAAAAGACCATCATGCTTAAATAATACAAAAAACATACATGCATACATGTGTTTACATAATATTGAAACCTAAAATGTTAGAAGCAAAGAACTGTGCTAACATCTACTTCTTGAAAAGAACAGAAAAAGGAGGAATTAGATGAAGACCACAGAGCCGTCCACAGCTCTCAGCCTTCACCAAGACATTTTAACTTACCTCAGCACATGGATGATGTTAGACAAGGTAGAGCGAGTGCTACACTGCAGTCTCTCCACCAGCTAAGATGATCTTAACCCCGTGAGGCTTTTGGGAATCTGGGCTCTGATTCGTTGGAACAGTGAAAGATCTGAACATGCAGGGCAGGAAAACTGATTAGACAACCACAGAATTATCTTATTCACACATTTCGGTTCTTACCTTAATTAATGTTCAAACCAAAATAACTAAATGTTGACATGAGAACTTAGTTAATTAGTTAATGATGGTTCAATGTTAATGTTAGTCCTAACATTTTTAGCAGAATAAAATAGTTATAAAGTTATGAATGCACGCATTATGAAAGAAAAGTAAATTTAAAAATCAGAAAAAAACAGACCCCATTATTAAATTCAAAAGGATTTAAAAATAAATGAATAAAATGATGTGTTCAGGGATCATTTTGGAGTGTGTTGCCTTGAGGCAACATTGTGCAACAATAAGAAGAGATGATATAGAGCCGTGTTCCCTGAAGTGGTGAGATCTGGCTTGTGACTGGCTAAATGCATCCCATTGTCACACAATGTTACTCCTAGGCAACATCCATCCATCCATCCATCCATCCATCCATCCATCCATCCATCCATCCATCCATCCATCCATCCATCCATCCATCCATCCATCAAGCCGCTTCTCCATCAGGGTCACGGGGGCAACAAACATGTTTCTGCAAAATTTCATTACAAAAAAAATGACCATTAAGACATAGCATGACCAAGTATATGCTTTTTATTGATTTGCTCAAACTCTCCCCTTGATTTTTAACCCTATTGTTGTCTTTAAATATGTATAATGTTATTGTAAAGTGAGGAAAATGAGTTTGTTGCCCTGAGGCAACATCTTGCAACAGAGAGTTAAGACTTTGATGTTATCATGAACGTCAGTAAATTAAGTGCTTTAGTACATTAATAAACTATTTTATATAAGGTAAAACAATATCGCTGCTGCCAGAAGAAAACCTCGCAACTCCATTGTTGTCGTTTTTCAGTTTTTGAGATCATTTAAAAGTGACTGTCACCCTTTACATTGTGTGTAAATTTCCTGATGAATGGACTGAAGGAAGTGGCCCAAAATGACTTGGAAAGACGTCTGGTTCCATAGACTTACATTAAAAGTAAAGTGGGTGTTTTCCTTCTTCTGTAAATTGTCATGCCGAGAATGTTGTTTGTGTGTTTACTATCAAAAAAAAAAAGTTATTAACAAATAAATAAATAAATAAATGCATTAGAAGCGAAGCTTTCAGCCTGGGTTTAAATGGCTTGACCAGCGGACACAGTAGAAGACTAACAGCATTTAACCTGCTGGTTTTCTCGGACTGCGGCAGGATCTGCACTTCATCTTATTGTAAGTGTTATATGCCCTCTTCTCAAAAATATCTCCAACAGTATCAAATTACCATCGTCCCCAGACATTTCATGATACATTAAGTCCCATTAATTCATTCAGGGTACCTGGGAATTCTATAAAAAAGACACAGGCAGATGAAAATACTTTTTTTTGGAGGGAGAGCTGCAGAGGAACATAAGCTTCTTGGCTTAACATGAGACAGCTTCCATGTTCCAGGTGGATTTGCCTAATAAGAACGTGTTGAGTGATTTGCTTTGGTTCTAAATCTCAGGGAGAAGCAGAGACAGTTTGACATGAAGACACTGTCCTCAATGGACACCAACGTCGGTTTTCTTGTACAGCATACAGGTGTGTGTGTGTGTCTGTGTGTGTGTGTCTGTGTGTGTGTGTGTGTGTGTGTGTGTGTGTGTGTGTGTGTGTGTGTGTGTAAAAGCTGAATTTATCATACTTACTGAAACTACAACATAAACTGTGCCCTGTGGGACACTTGTTGGACAACTATGTTGTCCAATATGATCAAATTAGCAAATAAATAGAAATTATGCACCAAAATGTGTGTTAATGTATTTTTTTGCATAGAAAAACAACAAAAGTTGACTGGGGTGTTCAAACCTTTATATGTATGACTGCAATGACCAATTCCATGTTTTGAGAGTTTTTTTTTTTTTTTTTGTCTTTGATTTATTTTAACCTCCAAAAAGATTAATCCAATTTCATAGTGCCATATTTTTATAACCCTGAGGTGCCGAGGAACCAATCACAGTCCAACTGTGAGAGGGGGTCATAGAGTTTCTGACTGGCTCCTTCAGTCTGAGAGGAGCTGAGACCCCTGAGCAGAACGTTCTGCGTTCTCCACGTCAATAAGAGTGAACCCGTCAGAACTGTGCAGCGGGATTTTCATCAGCAGTGAAGCTCCAGCAGCTCAGAGCGTTCGGCGCTGGTTCCACAGCACTGGATGATCTCCGAAATCCCACTGAAAGAGCCGTGAGAGCAGCGACGCCCGAAACGCTCAGTCCAGTCTGGGATGAGTCTGACTGTGGTGTTGATGTCGTCCGTACAGCTGGAGGAGGTTCAGACTGGGGATTGACGTGGCAATGTTGTGCTCACAAGGCTGGCTCCGTAACCTCCAGCCCACGACTGCCCTGCAAAAGCCTGTCAGAAGTGGGATTCGGACCCACACCTCCAGCGAAGTCTGTGACCTGAAAGCAGCTTCTTAGACCGCTCAGCCATCCTCACCACCCTGTACTGTTAGAAATGAAGGTTCTGTTCAGGGACATTTTTCGTTCATCAAGGTACAAACAGTGAAAATGTTCCCTCAGAGGTACAGCAGTGGGTCTAAGGTCTAGTTGTGGACCTTAAATGAGTTTTTCCAGGTGAAAAAGTTTGTATTTGTACCTTTTCATATATGAATGTTTTAAAACAGAGCAGTATTTATTTATTTATTTAATTATTTTACAGATAATTGACAGCCGTCTACACGGGGCAGCTAAATGAAACGTAAAAACGGGTGAATATTGAATGCATACTTCATTGAAGAACTTTATAATTATATTATAATCAATTCTATCATTGCAAGAACAGTGAAGTTGATCAAACTGACGTTCACACCTGCATTTTTTAGCGTATCGCTGGCGTCGGGAGAAAACCTCGTATCTCCATTTTTGTCATTTCTCAGTTTTTGACATAATTTCAAAGGACCTGTTTCTCTTTACATTGTGTATAAATTTCATGATGAATGGAGCAAAAGAAACGGCCCGAAATGACTTAGAAAGACGTCTGGTTCCACTGACTTGCATTAAAACTACAGCATGTTTTTTCTTTCTCCTGTAAAGTTCCAATTTTGGAGATACGAGGTTTTCTTCCGACAACAGCAATATGCTATTGAGTGACATCACTCAAATGTTATGATCTTGTGAAATGCCACCGCTGTCAGGTGTGGGCTCTGTCTGAGAAAGAGAGTCAAAAATGAGGCCTGACAAATTCCTTGAGATGCCCAAAGCGTTGAAATGTTTAGCCGATGTTTTTTCAAGCCTTGTGCCACGGCTCCTACACATGACTGTGTTTCCAAACACAGTGGCTTCACTGTATCTGATGCAGCATCAGGGCTGAAAGGTTAGCTGTCCAGAAGCTTTCTGACCAGGCTGGAGATAACGAGGAGGAGGTAGAAGGGACCTTGTGTTTCAGCCAGTCCACGCAACGCTGTCTGAACTGTTACTGAGGAGGACGGACCCTGTGTTCATCAAACGCGCCACGGTGAAAGCTTTTCTGAAAGAGAATAAAGAACTCCTCCAGTGGTCATTTAAACAGCCTCCACTGGCCATTCCTGCTTTCATCAGACTGACACCAAGCAAAAAAACTGGGACAGGGAACCTCAGAATGAATATCAAAGCAAAGCAGCATGTGGCCATGAATGATTAAAGCTGCGGCTGAACAGGTAAGAACAATAGCAGAGGCTCGGTCATTGTGAAGTAATAACACTAATAATAGAGTTTATAAGTGGCTTTCAAGATGCTCAAGGGCGCTGCACAGAGAAAGTTAAAGGGAACAAAATATTTTTAAAAATCGGAAATGAATCAACGGATTAGTCGCTGCTGGTATTTGGACAGGATTGTAGACTTCAGTGTTAAACTGTACGAGCAGAGGCTGAAGCAGCTTCGGTTCCTGTGAAAGAAAGATGGATTCGAGCTTCTGTACTGTAAATTGATGGGAATGTAAATCATTTTACATTCACATTGGGTTTGCCCAATAACTGTGTAATTACACATTAACAATACAGTAACTGCTGATGTGTTCACTGTTATAGATGAATACAATGATGCAGCTATATGTGTGTGTATTTAACAGTATTTAGTATTTTTAGTATTTAGTGTCTAGTATTTCATCCATCCATCCATCCATCATCGACCGCTAGTCCAGACAGGGTCGCGGTAGCAGTTGGGAGAGCAGAGAATCCCAGATGACCCTGTCCCCCGCAACTTCCTCCAGCTCATTCCCGGGGACCCCAAGCCGCTCCCAGGCCAACTTGGAGACATAATCCCTCCAGCGGGTCCTAGGATGACCCTGGGGTCTTGTCCCGGTAGGCCGTGCCTGGAACACCCCCACCGGGAGTAACTGGCCACTGTATTAAAAACACCTACCTTGTACATCCAATCAATGACCACTTTCTTAGAAGCACCCACCTTGTACATCCACTTACTGGCCACTATATTAGAAACACCCACTTTGTACTCCCCTTACTTCCACTTTATTAGAAATGCCCTCTTTAGCTCAACTACATAGGTGTACAGTTTCAGTCTGTAGTTGCTGAACAGTTCGTCAGCCACCCTCTACCCCATTCAGCAGTGGTCAATTTCTAACCACAGGACCGCTGTTGACCAGATATTATACTGTGTACATTAATAGCAGCGTTTCCCAGACGTATACAGAGCTTTCGGAACTTACCTGCAGTTCACCTAGTGACTCTTTAAGCATTGCCTCTCGGTGCTATCACCTCCCACATTCTGGTTTTTTCACCTAAAGTACAATTACAGCTCTGTAGAAGGTGGCAGAGCTTAATTCATTAACGCCACTATCTCCCCATCTCTGAACTGCTGCATTTTCTCCCTTGTTCTGAGATTGGCGGTGGCTCCTTTATTTCACTGCTCCTTCCAAACCCTTCATACAGTTACAGCTCAGTTAGTATGCAGCATGCGCAGTTTGCTTGATTAGCTGCACTCCTACTGAATGAATTTCAGCCCCATTTCAAATCTCGTAACAAAGCACATTTTGCTTGTACGTACACCTGGACCAGAGTGTCCAAATTCTGTGAAAATAACGATCTAATGCCGCTGCAGAGCTCTGCTCTCTGTAGCCCTATCAGACGAAATCTGATACCCCTTTTGAAGCCATTCTCTTTCTGCACTTCATTTTGTAACTTCCTTAATGTCAAATAATATCCATGTTATTATAATGAATGGAGGGATTTAATAGACCTGGAGCAGCAGGAGAAAGTTGGTGTAACGTGATTGTCTGGGTGAATTTGAATGGGAAATAGACTTTATTCAGGCTCCTCATGAGGAAAAGAAATCCTATTTGCTTTTGCAATAAAGATATAAGCTTATAGACAGCATCTCCAGCATGCTGCATCTATCTGTCTGTCTGTCTGTCTGGTCTGCGTAAATGTCTGTGTGCTGGAGGCGGATTTCTGTTCTGGTGGCAGCATCTCTAGATTTGGACTCCCTCTGTCTTGGACTAATGGCGATTGCAAACTTAGAGCCAAGTCATAGTAAATACTCAAAGCCCAGTTTAATACCCATATCAACTGAACACCATACGGAAATACTGGACTCCAAAGGGTCTGGCTGTAATGATTCCACAGTGGCATTACCAACTGATGTCTGTATCAGTTTGTGGACAGCGTGACTATAATAGTTTTGGCGTGGACAGAGGACTGGTCAGGGACATTGCGATGATGAAAAGTGTTAGAAGCTGCCTGCCGTTTATGGGCTTATATCATGAGAAAAGAAAAACTGAATTTCACTTGTTTATTACAATGATTATTGTAATAATCATTTGACATGCACTCATGGAAGATGAGGAGGAGTGGTGAACTCCTCCTCATCTTCACTTTTGAAAGACTCCGCCTCTCTGAGATGCTTTTTTATACCCAATCATGTTACTGCCCTGTTGCCAATCAACCACCAGGTCACACCAGCATAATACAATGCTACTAGCCTTTTGTTTGCCCATTCCAACTTTTTCGAAACATGGCATCAAATTCCAAACGGGCATGCATAACCAGGGTGGCCTGATTCTGCCCCCTGATTGCTTTAAAAGCAGTGAGGCAGAGTTTGTTATCAGCTCTGAGCATCTCTTAACACAAGTCCTATCCACGGCGCCCGAGGAGCAGTTGGGGGTTAGGTGTCCTGCTCAAAAGCACTTCAGTCACGCACTGTTGGTTCAGGGGATCGAACCCACGAGATTCCCAGCACAAGGCTGGATCTGCAGCCTCCAGCCCACACCTGCAAATAAGTTTAGTTGAAGTTAGCCTAGTTGGAAAACATGCCAGTTAGTGTGTATAACATTGGTGACTTTGGAGTCTTAACATCTGATGAATCTGTTTGAGATTCTCTCTGTTTGGAGGGTCATGCAGCCCTAACTCTTCGCCCCACCCCTCCATCTCAACAAGAATCAGGACATCCTAACCCTAGACGTGAATGCGCAAAACATAGGGGTAGGGCTAAGTGGCAGGGGCAAGGGGTGAAATGAGGTTGGGTCTTAGACCAATGAAACAATACCTTAACTTAACCCCTTAAAGCTCCAAGCGATGACATGACGTGGACCAAGCAGAGGTCCCAAAACAATCAACACATTGATTAGTAGTTTTCTATAGTCAGCAATGTACAAACATGTTCAAACCAAAAAGATTAGGGAAGCAGGGTACAACCTAACCTAACCTGAAAAATGATTTTCAGATATTAAAGTTGGGATAATCATAAGAAATTTTTTGTACAAGCAACATAAGCATCTCCGCTACAAACGAACACTTGAACTTGGTTTCTAGCTCCTATTGCTCACGTACAATTTCACTGAAAATAACATGAAGCACAAGGTTACAATCTACCCAAGGATGGGTTCACATTATCAGACAGAGGGTCAGTTTAACACCTGCTAGAAACAAAGTTTGCAAACTTCTTCTCCATTCAATGCACAATATATTTACCAACCGCACCACATTATATATCATCACCCTATAATAACAGACAGACAAAAAGTGCCGGCTTATTTCTGAAGGTTAATGAAAGATTGGAAAACGGCTGTTTAAAAGTGAATTAGGACCGTTTTTGTGCAAAACCCTACACAAATATCATAAGTGGTCCTCAAAAAAAAAAAAAAAAACAACATGAAAAAATGTCAGATATAGAGCATTTAAAGCTGCGGAGAAAAATGGTGCTGACATAAAGCATCTTACCAAATTAGATTAAAAGAAGCAGTGGGAAAAAAAAAGAAAACCTCCTCGCCCTGAATAATGACTTCCAAAAAAGGCAGAAAAGCCAGCGGTTTGACTGACGGCGCTTTCAAATTCAAACGGACTAGCTATGGAAACTGAAATCTCCTCAAGCTGAACTCTGGCCCAATTAGCTGGCGAGGAAAAGAAGCACACATCAGTCAATAAGCCCGTAGCTGTTATTTCTGTGGTCATGCAGGTCACACCCCGGCCTCGCGCGCGCGTTTAAGTGGATATACTAAGCAGTCTTTAATCACGCTGCGTCTCGGCCGCTCAGCCGACACCCTGAGGCAAATCAATCATCATTTTGGGAGGCGTAGACCCCTCCCCCCCACTTCTGTTTAGGGTAAAACTCTGGCGGCTCATGTTGACGCCATGCACTTTCATTGTCTAATCTGCAGCTGTCAAGCAACTGAGACCCGTGCTCAGGCGTTCACTCTCAGGCGTGTTTCAAAGGCATTGGCCCTTTTTCTTCCACCAGCTAATTTGTCTTCCAGCAGCAATATGGATAAAACAACCCGGTTGCCTTTGATCATCCATCCCTACTGAAGACGCTGAAATCTAATGCACCCAACTTCAGTAACCCAAGCTTTCATACAAAAGTTTTACACAACTGACTTCTACAATGACCCGCGCACCATATAATGAGATTAGGGTGCTGTCTGCTGGAAGTGACACTAAAACGGCACTAAAAAAGAGGACAGTCCATCTGTCCATCTGCACGCTTTGTTAGCCCCCTTTTACCCTGTTCTTTAGTGGTCAGGACCCCCATCGACCCTCACAGAGCAGGTACTGTTTGGGTGGTGGGTCATTCTCAGCACTGCAGTGACTCTGACGTGGTGGTGGTGTGCTAGTGTGTGTTGCGCTGGTCTGAGTGGATCAGACACAGCAGTGCTGCTGGAGTTTTTAAACACCTCAGTGTCGCTGCTGGACTGAGAACCAAAAATATCCAGCCAACAGCGTCCTGAGACCACTGATGAAGGACTAGAGGATGACCAACACAAACTGTGCAGCAGCAGATGTGCTGTCGTTTACATCTACAAGGTGGACCGACAAGGTAGGAGTGTCTAATAGAGTGGACAGTGAGTGGACACAGATGGACTACAGCCTGGAACTGTAGAAGAACAAAGTGCACCCATATAATAAGTGGAGTGGATGATTTTTTTTCTTAAAATTCAAACACCATTCACAATTGAAAGATTCAACCACATCCAACTTCGCCAAAAGCTTTTAGGACCTGACCAGACAAAAAGTTCCACCACAAACTTTCTTTTCTCTCTTTCAGCTTAGACATAAGCCACGGTTCATTCGAGCTCAAAGCTGTGGTATAAATGATGAATGATATTTCTGAGGCGATTATTGATATGTTTTTATAAAACACACAAAGATTGGTTTTAGATGGTACGCATTCCTTCACAGATCAATCTGGGAAGATTAGTCACTGAGCCGCTCCTGAGGCGGCCCCTCGGTTTGATTGAATTGGAGGTAAAAGTCTTCCTTTCGATTCTTATTAGGATCAATTTGGCCAGGTGCATTGATCACCTAAAATGAGAAGTTAAGTCGATGTGGAGTTTGCTGTGGAATATTGAATTAGAAAGTGGAGCAGGAGGGTGTTGAATAATGTTGGATGGTTCAAACAAAGCAGGGAAACAAAGGCACTTATTCGCTTATTGGTCTTTTGTCGTTTTAATGAAAGCCTATTTGCATGTTGTTCCAGACATTTGCATGTCTAATTGGTCTAATAGATTCTATTTGCTTTGATATTAGAAAGGATCCATTAAAAATTGAATTATACAATTAAATTAGATTATTTCCATGTGATTACAGTGCATCTCTACAATTATTGTCAAAATTAAGTAAAACACAAAATATTGTAGATTAAATGTACTGTTATTTATTCATGTTTTTGAATGATACTAGACACTTATAAATGAGGGTTCTTTAAGGGCTCTTCAGTAAAGACAATGGTTTGATATAGAACCATCCATCCATCCATCCATCCATTTTCTAAGCCGCTTCTCCGTCAGGGTCCGGGGGGGTGCTGGAGCCTATCCCAGCAGTCTTCGGGCGGAAGGCAGGATACACCCTGGACAGGTCGCCAGTCCATCGCAGGGCAGACAGATGGTCACTCACACCCAGGGGCAATTTAGCACGTCCAGTTGGCCCGACTGCACGTCTTTGGACTGTGGGAGGAAACCGGAGAACCCGGAGGAACCCCACGCAGACACGGGGAGAACATGCAGACTCCACACAGAGAGGACCCCGGTCGCCCGGCCGGGGAATCGAACCCAGACCCTCATGAAAACTCAAAATACTGTCTCGATGATTAAAGGGTTCTTTGCATTGTGAAAGCAATGAGAAATCATCAGATTGATGGTGTAGTCAAGTCAAGAGGCTTTTATTGTCATTCCATCGCTGTACAAGTACACAGTGGAGTGAAATTACGTTCCTCCAGGAACATCACGGAGCAACAAGGAACAGAAGTACAAAGTGCGAACGTGCAGACATCGTGTGCAAACAAGAAATTAAACTAGAAACAATAAATACGACAAATTAAACAGACATTAGACACAGTAAACAGACGGGACAGGGC
Organism: Pygocentrus nattereri; assembly: GCF_015220715.1. Taxonomy (NCBI): domain Eukaryota; kingdom Metazoa; phylum Chordata; class Actinopteri; order Characiformes; family Serrasalmidae; genus Pygocentrus; species Pygocentrus nattereri. The sequence continues at coordinate 30,320,915 of NC_051235.1, forward strand.
AGCACCGACACCGCACTCATTCTGGACATGAGGTCCTGGAATAAAGTGCAGAGATATTTGACATGCTGTGACACCGAGGAACTCCTGACGATTTCCACAGCAGAGCCAGTGATGTTCAGTGGGAGGTGGTCACCTCGCACTCTTCGTAAGTCACCAACCATCTCCTTAGTTTGGTCCACATTCAGAGACAGGCTGTTAGCTGCTTCACCTCCTCTCTGTCCGCTGACTCGTCGTTCTTGCTGATCACACCCACCTCAGTCGGGTCATCAGAGAACTTGATGATGTGGAGGCAGGTGGTTCTATAAAGAAACTTTTTGATCAGGGTTCTACATCACAATATAAATGGTTCTACTGTTATAGGCTTGACATCGTAATGATAGACGAAGACTTTTCGCTGCTATATTGAAACCTTTTTAAAAATATGTACATATATAATATTCTCCATCAATCTGAGGAACTCTTTCACAATGCAAAGAACCCTCTAATCATGCAGTGTTCATAGTTCTATATAGAACCATGTTCTTTACTGAAGAGCCCTTCAGAACCATGTTTTTTTGGAGTGTATAATAAAAGGGAAAAATGGGCCTCATTCTCAGATATCTTCGTAAGTTAGTTCATGGACGTGTTCTTGAGAAAGATCTTAAGAAAAAGTGGATGTCGGATATAACACGTTCTTAAAGCACAGAACCGTTCTCACCTTTGGAATCAAGTGTGTGCAGATTCTCTTCTTGCCCAAGAGCAAATCCCAAATAAGAAAATAACATCTTAAAGGTTTTCAGAACAATATACACGGTTTTGTATTATATATGTATATATATATATATATATATATACTGTCAGTGTTAAAGAACTCAGTCCCAGCTTGGTGAGTGTAAAGTAACGACAAACACAGAGTTTATTTACAGCCTGAGATTTCCAGTGTTTTATTTCTCAGCGCTGGAGCTGTTAGAGCTGCATCTTCAGGGCTTGAAGTCACTGTGAAGTGAATGTGTGAAGTCACTGTGGAGTGAAGGCCTGGAGAGGGAGGGGTGAGATAGTCGAGTGCTGTCATTGTAATTTGTTCCCTCGCTGGTTCTAAAGTCAAGCTCTAGAACCCTTCACTCTGTAACACTGCACTACACTACAGTACAGTAGTGCTGGTTTCTGCTGGCGTTCTATTGGATATGCAGTGTTAAGTCAGTGCCAGGCTAACGGTGGTGAACATTAACAGTGGTGAACATTAACGGTGGTGAACATTAACAGTGGTGAACATTGACTTTCCCACATTGGGAACTTGAAGCCTCAGTCTTAACCCTGGAGGAGGCTTTAGTCCAGTACGCTTCACTTTACTTAGAGTGGACAAATACAGCTTATGAGCTCTTATAATTTGTATAATGTATTATGTTAACAATTCATAATGCATAATGAGCATGGCTATAATGTGCAATGCATTTATAGAAATTCATACATTCAGAAAGTGTTACTGAAATTTCTTACTGAGAACGGCTGGTGAATGAAGCCCACTCTTGACTGTAAAGTGCACTAATGTAACAGAATCTTATTCCAAGTGGTTTGGGATCATTTTCATTAGGAAATTCCTACACAGTTAAAAGGGCAGCTGGCTTTTTCAAAGGGTGTCAAAAACACCAGTTATAAAGAGACAGAAAACTCCAGGGCTAACAGTAAAGAGGCCAAACCCAAAATCTAATGTTTTTACTGCTGAGGTTTGGCTGGTCAGATTCAAGAGTCAGAGTCCAGATTCAAACCCTATAGAGAATATTTGGTCTCACTTAAACACAAACTAGCTGGGTAATGTTTTTTAGCTGTGTTAAGCCGTCAGTGCTGAGTGGTTCAGTACCAACTCTTCCTTTTGTAAAAGATTGTCTGCAAATTTACACACAAAACTCCAACAATTAAAGAAATCAAAGTAATAAAACCCTCATATTAAGTTATTTTAAGTTAAATTTGCTGTTAAGACCATTAAAAACAGTCTTTTTTTGTTTTTTTGCTCAGGACTGTGACTCTAAACTCACTTCTCAATGTAAATACTTTGCATTCCACCTCTTGTTCTTCTGTTCTCCAATATTCAACACAACACAACACAACACAACACGACGCCTGAAGGACTGAGAGATTGAATTCCACTCATTCATAAAACAGCGGTGATGATGGTGAAGAGTGAACGATGGCATGATGTCCCCTTTAGGCCAATATTCACTCTGATATTTTGTCCAGAATACTGTCAAATTTCTTGCGATTCCAAAGAAAAACAAGTATCTCCAAAATGGAAACTTCAGAGTGAGTTAAAGTTAAGAGGTTTTATTTGAAGCCATTGTGAAGCATTTCTATTGGTCCAGTCATCCGGATATTTTAATGTAATGTTAAAAATTGCTGCTGAGCTCAAAATATGCAAAAAACTGAATTACAAAAAATTGAGTTTTGTCAAAAAGTTTTGGGACGGCAATGATGTGCATTATATTCTCACAAAGAAACAGTAAAGTAGCCACATCATTGTTGGAATGACTTTAACCTGTAAAAGTGAAGAGTGTAGAGTTATCGCTGTAACTTCATGGTACTATTCAAATGTAAGTGCATAATTATAAAGTTAATTAAATATTTATGCAGATTACTGAAGTAAAAATCAGTTCACAATCTTTTTGATGTTGCTGTTGAAAGAAAACCTCATACTTTGATTTTCCTCTTTTTTTATCTATTTATTTGGGATTTTTGATGAGATGAGATGAGATAATCCTCCTTTATTAGTCCCACAATGGGGACTTTCTCAGTATTACAGCAGCAGAGGGACAGCAAGGCACTCAAGAAAAAGGAAAAAAAAAGATGTAAGTAAGATGTAAAAGACGTTAACAGCAACTAATTAACTTTATTAATTACTTAAGTTTTTTTCAAAGTTTGTTACTTGTTACTATATAGACATTTACATTGTGACGAAATTTCCTGATGGGTAGGAAGCGTCCAAAATGACTTTACTATGATTAAATCTTGTTACATTGACTTACTTTGAAAGTTAAGAAGTTTTTGGACCTACAAAAGTTTTGTTCTGACAGTGTTGATAAACAGGTTTGAGTCTGCAAGTCTGACTTCTTGTGTTTAGCTTCAACGTCAAAAAAAAATTACAATATCTATATAAATAAAACAAAACAAGACCGTCCATAACAATAAACCTTTCACCCAATTAAATTCTAATAAAATATCGCATCTACTAATAACAAACAAAAACGAATTGAAAAGTGTTCACACAATTTCTAAACTCATATTATAAAGATAAAGAATGAATAACAGTAAATTACAGCACACTGATTATTACTGGAGTACACACACACACACACACACACACACACACTTTCTAAGCTGCTTCTCCCTCAGGGTCACAGGGTGGTGCTGGAGCCTATCCCAGCTTTCATCGGGTGGACAGCAGGATACACTGGAGTAACTACGCTTACTTGATTTCGGTTAACGGACTATTTTCACAGTAAAAGTTCACAATATTTAAATCTTCCTTCTTTTCCCCAGAGCATTACACAGTCACATACGTTATAAATGATGCAGCTTTTTCAAGTTCCAGATAAAACTTTTTCACTTTACACTATTCTTCACTGATAACTTGTGAAAGAACCCATTAAGATGGTCATTAAGAACAGTTCAACTTAAATAAAGCTCATCTCTCTCAGCACTGGGGACTGGCTAAAGATGAAGAGAGTAGGGAAGTGAGAAGAGGATTATTTTACCTTTATCTGCTTTAATCACACAGTACATGACTGCACCTTTTAACCCAACGTCGTCTACTGTTCCAGCTCCAGTCTGAAATCAAGACACAAAGTTGCTGTAGGTGTCTTCTTCTGGAAGGTAACGTCATATTAAGCCACAATGCAGAACGTGACCCTAAACTGTCTGAAAAAAATTTAATCTCCAGACAGGACTTCTAATTTGAAGTGTTGACCAACTGAGTGGGACATTCTAGAACAGCTACACATGAGCCTTGGGTCACCATCCCCAATGCAAAGCAATGGGCTAGAGGGCTATACACCTCCCAGCATTAGGCTGTGGAGGCCCTCTGGAGTGATGGAGCTCCATCCACTACCTTTGGGATGAGTTAGTGATCCAGAACTGACCAACCAACATCAGTACCTGACCTCACTAATGCTCAATCAAATCCCCACAGCAATGTTCCAACATCCAAAGCCTTCCCAGAAGAGTCGAGGCTGTTACTGCAGCACAAATTCACTATTGACACCTTCATTTCAGAAGAACCTCTGGAGCCCACAGGCTAATATTGTCCATTGCAGCATTTTCTGTTTATGGTGTGAAACATATACAACATACAATACAGTGTATTTTCCTTTCGTAAATGGGGCTGGAAAGCTGTTTTCTACAGAAATGGTGTCTTGAGATTGAAACTTTCTAGCATGTTGCTGCTTTAATATCATTTCTACTTCTACTATTTCTTGCATTGCCTTGTTTTTCTGACTTTGGCTTTACTCGTTTTACATTGGCCAGATAAATTGTGGGAAAAAGAACTAATATTTTTATATATATATATATATATATATATATATATATATATATATATATATATATATTTAAAACTAATAAGACATATAAGACATACCTTAAAAGTAAAATTGTAAAATTTTAGTATGGTCCTCAACCTTTAAATATTGTGCTACCTATTTAATTACAGATAATTATTGGCTTTTTCAAGAAAAAAGCAAATAAAAAAAAAAAAAAAAAAAACAGAAAAATATTGCATAAATAATACATACAAAATACAATAATGCAATTTTCTGTAAAAACATAAGAAATAAATGTTATTTGTCATTATTGTCAGGATCCTTAAAATAATACCTAGTTAATTAATAATACATAGTTAATAATAATATTTTACAGAGTTTTGTATACAAAAAAAAAAGAAAAAAGAAAGAAAATTCCCACAAAAGATTAAAAGGATTATTTCCTGTAATTTTTTTACAGTGTTCTGTACTTGAGTGTTAAGTACAGTACAAGCATTTACTAGTTACTCTGTTTAAAAAGCATAATCAGGTGAACGTGGCACCTTCTGTCCATTTATGGATTTACACATTTTTGTACTTTTTCATAAGGAGCTCTCAGAAGTAGAAATAAACAGTTCCAGGGATTTCATTGAACCCAATAGTCTGCTTTTGTATCATTTCATCATGTTTTTGTCAATTATAATTACAAAGTAATTCACACATGCTACATATTATTTTCAGGAGATGCTGGGGAACTTGCCATCATTTGAGGAGTAAATGCTAAACAAATGTGTGGAATTTTAATGCACACAGCCACTTCTCTTAAAAAAATCACAGTGCTGCCTACAAGTGTTGAAAAAAATGTGTGTGCACACTATGCAAAGAGATATCGTTCTGAATAGTATAAATATGTAACAGTCAAGCAAGGTTGATCTACAAGACACAGTGTGACTGAAAAGGCAAAAGTGACGAGAACACAGAGCTGTAAGTAACACTAGGCTGAGCTGATCCTCACTCAGCCAGAAGCAAAGGTGGAATATGGATGTTGCAAGAAATGAAAAGAGCAAAACAAAAGCTGAACCTGCTTAACCAGAGTTAACCTACCTAAAATACAGCAGCGGTGGACGAAGTACACAAACCATGTACTTGAGTTAAAGTAGTAAAATATTCCTCCAGTAAAAGTAGAAGTTCCTCCCTTTAGACCTCCACTTGAGTAAAAGTACTAAAGTATTTACCTTCAAATGTACTTAAGTATAAAGTAAAAGTACTAAAAGAGTAATTCTGGCTCTGATGTCCTGTTATCATTTTTATAACCAGACTGGCTTCATGAACTCATTTCAGGTGAAAGTCCTCCAGCGTCTCTCTTGGTAAACCAGTCTTTTAATAGAAGGTCAATAAAAACTGGCTTTAAACTCAGGATCACAGATGAGCTCCTTTACTATGTTGATCTGTAGGCGTCTGTTCATAAACATAAACCAGCCCAAACTCATTTACTATAAAATGAAACGGTGTTTGTAGAAATTCAGAAAAAAGCCGCGTCAGTCTCGACTGCATATGTGGACATATTTCTATATTGAGCTCTATTTACACAAAGTTAGGTTAGTTCATCATTTATGTTGAACAGACTCTCCCAAAGTTTTACGCTGCTGCGCTGACGTTGAACCGCGTGCTGCACTGGGTCGGTATGACCAACAGGTCAAAACCAGCTCTAAACAAAGTGACCGCTGGGCCCTGATTGGTGCTCTGGCTTTGCGCTTCTTTCGTTTTGACATGTTACGTTTTTATACACACAGAAACCAAAAGGAACGACAGATTTCTCAAAATGTAGGAGGAAAAAGTCAGATATTAGACTCTGAAATGTAGTGGAGTGAAAGGAAAAAGTCCAGAACGGAGAAACTTCAGTACAGATACACCAAAAATACTAAAGTACAGAAACTAATTACATTTACTCAATTACAGTCCACCGCTGACCATGAGGCAAAGAACCGTTTTCCGTGCTGCATAAAACCAAACAAGAAGGCAGTAAACTAAGTATTGATTTAAAAATGAAAGCGTTTCAGTAGATAAGCTTGTATGTCGGTGGGGATAAGCTTAGTCTTTTATAAAGAACACAGTGAATATATACTTAGTAATTAATCTGCACCATTAAGAACCGTATCCAGTAGGTGTAAACAGTACAGTAACACTACCAGCACACCTGATTCAGATCGTCAAGTGTTTTTGGAGCAGTGACTGCATGAGTCTGCATGGTTTTGTGCAGGCTTCCAAATTACCTTTGTAGTATACAGTGCATCCGGAAAGTATTCACAGCGCTTCACTTTTTCCACATTTTGTTATGTTACAGCCTTATTCCAAATTGAATTAAATTAATCTTTTTCCTCTAAATTCTACACAAAATACCCCATTGTGACCATGTGAAAAACGTTTTCTCGAGAGTTTTGAAAATTTATTAAAATTAAAAAACAAAGAAATCATATTTACATAAGTATTCACAGCCTTTGCTTAATACTTTGTAGAACCACCTTTGGCAGCAACTACAGCCTCAAGTCTTTTTGAATATGATGCCACAAGCTTGGCACACCTATCTTTAGGCAGTTTTGCCCATTCTTCTTTGCAGTACCTCTGAAGCTCCATCAGGTTGGATGGGAGACGTCTGTGCACAGCCATTTTCAGATCTCTCCAGAGATGTTCAATCGGATTCAAGTCTGGGCTCTGGCTGGGCCACTCCAGGACATTCACAGAGTGGTCCTGAAGCCACTGCTTTGAGATCTTGGCTGTGTGCTTCGGATCGTTGTCCTGCTGAAAAATGAACCGTCGCCCCAGTCTGAGGTCAAGAGCGCTCTGGAGCAGGTTTTTATCCAGGATGTCTCTGTACATTGCGGCATTCATCTTTCCCTCTATCCTGACTAGTCTGCCAGTTCCTGCTGCTGAGAAACATCCCCATAGCATGATGCTGCCACCACCATGCTTGACTGTAGGGATGGTATTGGCCTCGTGATGAGCAGTGCCTGGTTTCCTCCAAACATGACGCCTGGCATTCACACCAAAGAGTTCAATCTTTGTCTCATCAGACCAGAGAATTTTGTTTCTCATGGTCTGAGAGTCCTTCAGGTGCCTTTTTGCAAATTCCAGACGGGCTGCCTTGTGCCTTTTACTAAGGAGTGGCTTTCGCCTGGCCACTCTGCCATACAGGCCTGATTGGTGGATTGCTGCAGAGATGGTTGTCCTTCTGCAAGGTTCTCCTCTCTCCACGGAGGAACGCTGGAGCTCTGACAGAGTGATCATTGGGTTCTTGGTCACCTCCCTGACCAAGGCCCTTCTCCCCCGATCGCTCAATTTAGACGGCCGGCCAGCTCTAGGAAGAGTCCTGGTGGTTCCGAACTTCTTCCATTTACGAATGATGGAGGCCACTGTGCTCATTGGGACCTTCAACGCAGCAGTAATTTTTCTGTATCCTTCCCCAGATTTGTGCCTCGAGACAATTTTGTCTCGGAGGTCTACAGACAATTCCTTTGACTTCATGCTTGGTGTTTGCGCTCTGACATGCAGTCAACTGTGGGACCTTATATAGACAGGTGTGTGCCTTTCCAAATCATGTCCAATCAACCACAGGTGGACTCCATTTAAGCTGTAGAAACATCTCAAGGATGATCAGTGGAAACAGGATGCACCTGAGCTCAATTTTGAGCTTCATGGCAAAGGCTGTGAATACTTATGTAAATATGATTTCTTTGTTTTTTAATTTTAATACATTTTCAAAACTCTCGAGAAAACTTTTTTCACATGGTCACAATGGGGTATTTTGTGTAGAATTTTGAGGAAAAAGATTAATATAATTAAATTTGGAATAAGGCTGTAACAAAACAAAATGTGGAAAAAGTGAAGCGCTGTGAATACTTTCCGGATGCACTGTATGGACTATTCCTACATTATAACCCCTTCCATTCCCAGAATGATTCTTATTATTCAATAACTGCATGGAAAACAATGCACAGCAGCTGAGTTACAGGCGTGAGTGGGCATTTAATGGATTAAAGTGTTACTTTAACTATTTATATATAAAATAACATGGATATTTGTGTATCAGTAAAACTAAACTTTGTTAAAATCACAATGAAAAAGTTATTTAATTTTTTAAACCAGTGGTTTCAATTTTTGCATCCATTTCCCAAAAATCACGCCGAAGGAAAATATTTAATAATTATGATGGATTTTATGGCCTGTGACCTCCTATAACAGTTTAAAAAGAAAGCAAAAAAATAAAAAATACATCAACGACAACAATGCCTGGGTTTCTGAAGGGTAAAAATGCACTAACTGTCAGAAAGCTGTATTGCTGTACTTCCTCTGAGTTTACAGGGAGCCAGGCACACCGTAAACTCAAAGCAAGCACAATAATACAGCCGCTTTGACAGTTAGTACATCGTTAGAAGACTGTCCTGAGTCCATTTCTGCTCCATTCAGAGCGCATTTATCAAGCAGGGGCCACAATCCAGGCCCCTAAGGCTATATTGTACAGTCCTGTAGATTGCAGAAGGCCAAAAGGCTGCATGAAGGTGCCAGACTGAACTGTAATTCAGCATCCACTTCAGTAATAGGCTTTTCATTTTTTCCATTAACTTCAAACGGGCCATGTCAGAGTAAACTCTTCATCACTGGCGCGCAGCCGTCAGCCGCCGTATCTGCCCACCAACAATGAGCGCTTCTGACAAATACCAGGATTCAGTGGAGCTTTAAGGGAAATAACAAAGCCACTTTAGACTCTATTAGGTCTATTGTCTTCACCTGCTGAAGCAAACAAAAGCCTGGCGCGTTCTCAATGACCTCCCTCATCTCGCCAAATTGGAGCACCGCGCCGAAATGTGAAACTAATCCCGAATTCATGAGATTAAAGAAGTTTCCCCCCCGGTTCAGAAACGATCTAGTCAGACATTCGGTTTTTATTTTTTTCCCCCGTGCGCAGAGATATGCAGATGAAGCGGCATTTGCATAATCTTTCCAGAAAATGAAAAACAGATAATCAAATACCATCACATCCCATTTATATTCAATTAGCCATTATTTATGCAAAGTCATGCCGTCGAAAGAATCCGTAATTGCACGAGGATAACGAGTGGAGTGAAGTGAGAGCTTTTGGAAGCGAGGGATCAGGAAGGTGTCTCATATCCTCTGCAGCTGTCACGCAGTCCATGTTTGAAAGATGAGCCGTGTTTTCTGTCTTTTTAATCTTTTGTTATCCGAGATTTATGGGCGCCGAGCTGAGGATACTCACGAGAGCGAAAAAGAATTTCGGAAAGATCGCCAAGAGGACTTCCTTTAGACACAGTTTAAAGACAGACGAGAGAACACCACATCAGTCAGACGGTGTTTTGTAGAGAATCATTGATGAGCTTGAAAATGTCAGAATTACTTTGATGGCAATCATGTTACGTCTTGTAATGAAACGTAACTGAAACACTACATTTTTATAGCATCAAATATTAAAACAGCATAAGCAAGCAGTCCATGGGTTCTGGATTTATAATTCTGAATGAAATTTTGGACAAAATATATATATATATATATATATATATATATACATACATACATACATACATAATCATAAGAACTTGTGGCTCATCAGATTAACAAAAAAAAAAACCCCAAAAAAACAAAAGAATAAAACACAAAAATGTACAAAAAGTATCTACACTATGTTGCCAAAAGTATGTGGACACCTGACTTATATAAGCTTTTTGGGCATCCTGTTCCAAAACCATGGGCACTAACATGGTGCTGGTTCCCCTTTGGAGTTATAACAGCCCCCACCTTGAGAAGCTTTCCACCAAATTTTGGAGCGTGTCTGAGAATTTGTGCCCATTCAGTCAAAAGAGCTTAGGAGGTCAGACACAGATGTTGGACGAGAGGACCTGGCTCACAATTTTTGTTCCACTTCATCCCAGGGTTCAGTGGTTCTGGGCAGGCCACTGGAGTTCCTCCACACTAAACTGGTCACTCCATGTCTTTATATAGCTGCTTTATGCACTGGGGCTCAATCATGCTGGAACAGGAAAGGCTCTTCCCCAAACTGCTGACGCAAAGCTGGATGGGTATAATTGTGTAAAATGTCTTTGTGAGCTGTGACATCAACATCACCCTTCACTAGAACTAATAGGCCCAATCCCTGAAAAACAGCCCCAGCCCATCATCCCTCCTCCACCAAACTGTACTGTCGGCCTTGCATTCCAGTAGGTAACGTTCTCCTGGCATGAATTATTTAGTAAAGAAAATGGTTCATGAACACTCAAAGAACCCTTTGCATGATAAAAGGTTCTTTGCACAATGAACGTGTTATTCAGATTGATGGGGAATGTGCTGTGGATGGTTCTATAAGGCACCTTCTTGAGTAGGGTTCTATATAGCACCAAAAAGGGTCCTTCTCTTGTTACAGGCTTGACATCATAACAATAGAAGAACAATTTTTGGTTCTATATGGAGCATATAGAATGGTTCTAGACAGGACCATTTTCTTTACTAAAGAACCCTTAGCAAACATCTTTAAGTGTATAGAATTTAAATCCAAATTTCTGCTGATAACATGGACATAAGAACATGTGTTCTAATCCATAAAACATCACATGAAAAGCAAACCACAATATATATATATATATATATATATATATATATATATATATAAAAAATAAAACAACAAAATAATCAAATGAAATAGAAAAATGAATTAAAAAAATAACAACAATATAACAAATGAAAATAAATAAATAAATTAATTACACCATGCTACAGACAGAAAGAAGTGTAATAAATTAAGAAATCATAATTTATTGGTCAGTCATTTCATGCATTTCAAGAATTTAATTGTAAATGTGATATTTTTGACGCAACATGGTCATATGAAAAGGTTTGAACACCCCAGTGAAATTACACCTTTTGTTGATTTTCTAACTGAAAATGAATTAAAACATCAGCACAAGAACTACATAGAAGACAAAATGAAATATGGTTTTTCTTCTTTTAGTTTTTGTGCTCAATTTCTATGCATTTGCCGAGTTTAACATACTACAGAGAAAAAAAAACAAAAAAATTAACTATCATAACTAATGCGAGGGAGCGATGATGAGGTGGACGCATACGCTGAGAGAAGCGAGATTTATTAGGGGCAAATCCATAATCAGGGTCTAAACAGTCCAGGGTCAAAGAGCCAACAAGGAGAGATCGGGGGACAGACACAAACTAAAGGAACACAGAATAGAAACACAACGAAGGCCGGAAGAAACACCACCATACAAAGATCAGCCACTAACAAGGGAAAACACAGGGCTTAGATACAAGAACAACGAGGGTTAACAAGACACAGGTGAAAACAATCAAGGGCAGAGTCTAGAAACAAGGGGGCAGAACAGGGAAGAATCAAAACAAGGAAGCACATGGACAAGACCAGAGGTAAACAAAATCACATGGAGGACTGGGAGCGGCCAGTCGTGACAATGACCTTCACACAGGCCACAGTATATATTCTTTTTTCTAAACGTGTTCAATTCAAGAAACAAGTAACTGAGCTCCATAATGTGCAGGAGTGTGTTCTTTTTAGAACATGTCATTTGGGCAGGGATACACAAACTTTTGCCTATAACTGTAGCCATAACAAATTGCTTTCAGTAAGAAAACAGAAAAAAAATACTGTATTTTTACACTTGCTGTGATACAGATGAATAAAGAAATATACTTTAGCACTTTTATCAGTTTAGACTACACTATTTAAAATAAAGCTTCCTAAATAGATCCTGGTTGGGGTTCTACTGTTCTAGGAAAAAAAAAAATATGTATAGAACCTTACATTTTGTGGAAATTTAAGGTAAACATCCACCAAATGGATCTTCAGGGAACTAGAAGTGGTTCTTCTACAGCATCGCTCCAAAGAGTCCTGTACATCTTCCTCTCGAGTCGTGTGATGCTGCTAATTGACGTGGTCTTCATTTCGCATTTCTCTCCCTGATTAAACTGCCCGCTCTTTAGAGATAGGCGTCCAGACAGTGGTCTCAAGGGTCTGCACGTCTGAGTGGAAATTCGGGAAAATGAGATGGATCCCATTTGAATATGCTGTCCTCAGCTCAGTGTTGTCTGACCCTTGACCTCTTTGGGCTTTTGTTGTCAGTACGGTCTTGACGGTTCCTCATAATGAGCTCTGGGGTTCAAGCTGACGTGACCTGGTCCAGATGTGGCTGTGAGTCCAGAGGACTGGAGCACCTGCTCCTGTTCTCAATCTCTAGGGAGCTTTCTTGATGTGAATTTCAACCCTGATGCTTCACTCTTAAAAATAACGTTACCGAGAGCGGCGCCATGAAAGAACTGGTTCCATAAAAGAACCTTTCTATGGATTATTTTGAAGATTTTTTAAACAAGAGTAAATGTGTTAAGACTCTCTTGGGTTCTGTAAAAAAATAAGACACAAAAAGGCGCATGTTTAAATTTATAAGTGCAAAATATTTCCTAAAGTGTATTAATTTTTCAGCATTGGAAAATGAGCAGGACACAAATATTTAATAGAAAATTACATGGAAACAGCAACAACTCCAACTGCACAAGCCATGTTGACATGCAGCCTAATAATCCATTAATAATCTGACTAATAGCTCGATCTGAATAGAATACGTCCATATAAACACCTTAATCAGGATAGTCTAGTCCTATTGAGGCCTATCTGATTGAGCGAGGTGGGTAATCCTGTAAATAATCCATTAAATAGAAGAATAATATCCGTGTAAACGTCTGAATCCGATTACATTCCCTATCGGAAAGTTTCAGTCCGTTCTGCATGAGCGTCGTGTCACAGTGAGAGTTTATACCGTTCGACACGGCGGAGCAGAAACTGGTCTGCAGAGGAGACAAAGTTCATGCTCTGATCTTTAAAAGACGGCGGTGGGACGGACGTCCAGCTTATGAGTCTCAGAGCACGACGTCTTCCTCTCGGCCTTCTTTAATAAGGACATGTGAAGGACGTTTTCCTGAGTCTGACGTCATTTTAAAGCAGTTAAAAACACAATCACTGCTCACTGCTGCTCATCTCACTCAGACTGAACTCATGTGATGTTTGCCACTCTAAGTCTGCATCGGATTACTGGTAGTGCACATGTAAGCGAAGATTTTCCATGAGATTGTTGAGTAGAGTGAGGTATAAACACATCAGTCTGAATCTGTAATTAGAATGTCAATCAATGTCAATCGGACAGGCAAAAATCTTGTAAACACAGCCACAGTCCACTATAGATGATCTACAGTTACTCAAATTGTTAACAAACTATCAGTTTGTTAACAATATGGTCAGTTTATTATATACTGACGTGAAAGTAAATGAAGTATCTACCACAGTTACCACAACTGAATCTGCTCTCTGCTGCGTGAGGGTCAGTGAGTCACTCTTTCCCTTCATTCCAGCTTCTATTCTTTTTCAGGAGACTCACTTTCAGTTCCTCAAAGAATCTGCAGACACACCTCCAAAGTTCAGTCTTAAAAGTTGGTTTAATATATTCCGCTTCTCACAAACCAAGTAACCAGAATCACAACAGTCCCTAAAATTTTAGCCTTACTCTTAATCTTAACTCTACATTTTTAATATAGATGTAGATACACACTGTAATAATGGCTCATCAGATCAACCAAAAACAACTGAAGTAGTTTTATTCAACATAAATAAATACATAATATATACAAATATAAGAATTAATGTGTATTTCAATCAATGTAGTTTGAGTAAGCTGAATAAAACTAGTTCAGTTGCTTGTTAACATGTAGTTGTTGTTTTTTTAGGTTGACCTGATGAGCCATATTTTGCGGTTTGGATTAGAATGTTGCTGTGACAAAAAGAGTTGGTTTGATTGAAATACACTATATTTCCGAAAGTATTCGCTCGTCTGGCTTCACATGTATATGAACTTGAGTGACATCCCATCCCTAATCCACAGGGTTTAATATGATGTCGGCCCACCCTTTGCAGCTATAACAGCATCAGCTCTTCTGGGAAGGCTTTCCACAAGGGTTAGGAGTGTGTTTATGGGAATTTCTGACCGTTCTTCCAGAAGCACATTTGTGAGGTCAGACGCTGATGTTGGACGAGAAGGCCTGGCCCACAGTCTCTGCTCTAATTCATCCCAAAGGTGTTCTATGGGGTTGAGGTCAGGACTCTGTGCAGGCCAGTCAAGTTCTTCCTCACCAAACTGGCTCATCCGTGTCTTTATGGACCTGCTTTGTGCACTGGTGGGCAGTCATGTTGGAACAGGAAGGGGCCGTCCCCAAACTGTTCCCACAAAGTTGGGAGCATGAAATTGTCCAAAATCTCTTGGTGCTGAAGCTTTAAGAGTTCCTTTCACTGGAACTAAGGGGCCGAGCCCAACTCCTGAAAAGCAACCCCACACCATGATCCCCCCTCCACCAAACTTTACACTTGGCACAATGCAGTCAGACAAGTACCGTCTCCTGGCAACCGCCAAACCCAGACTCGTCCATCGGATTTCCAGACGGAGAAGCGTGATTGGTCACTCCAGAGAACACGTCTCCACTGCTCTAGAGTCCAGTGGCGGCGCTTTACTCCACTGCATTCCACGCTTTGCATTGCGCTTGGTGATGTAAGGCTTGGATGCAGCTGCTCGGCCATGGAAACCCATTCCATGAAGCTCTCTACGCTGTTCTTGAGCTGATCTGAAGGCCACATGAAGTTTGGAGGTCTGTAGTGATTGACTCTGCAGAAAGTCGGTGACCTCTGCGCACTATGCCCCTCAACATCCGCTGACCGCTCTGTCATTTTACGTGGCCGACCACTTTGTGGCTGAGCGGCTGTCGTTCCCAATCGCTTCCACTTTGTTATAATCCCACTGACAGTGGACTGTGGAATATTTAGTAGTGAGGAAATTTCACGACTGGACTTGCTGCACAGGTGGCGTCCGATCACGGCACCACGCTGGAATTCACTGAGCTCCTGAGAGCGACCCATTCTTTCACTAATGTCTGTAGAAGCAGTCTGCAGGCCTAGGGGCTCGGCTTTATACACCTGTGGCCATGGAAGTGACTGGAACACCTGAATTCAGTGATTTGGATGAGTGAGTGAAAACTTTGGGCAATATAGTGTAGATCATATCCAACGTTTACATTGAATTATTATTTAAACATTATATTGTAATTCTGTATATTATTATTCATTCAAGATTTTCATGAATGGAGGAGGCTTTAATACAGTACACTTCACTTTACTTAGAGTGGACAAATACAACTTATGAAGTCTTATAATTTGTTGTGAACAGTACTTATAATGCATTATGTTAACAATTAGCATGGCTATAACATGTAATACATTTTTATAAATAATTATAGCCAAGTTTATGATGTATTATGCATGCATTATAGCATGTTATGAATGTGTTTATACATGGTTACAAACCTAACATTCATAGAAAGTGTTACCATATATTTTAATGTTTTACATTTAATACACGTTTATTATTCAAAGCTACTGTCTGCAGGTTTAATAAGGCTATTTATTGATATTTCTGATGCACCTCAATGTTCAGAAGGACCATTCCATTGCAGTTTAAAGTTTGCATGCCTTGTTTCTTCACCTGAGGTGAAAATGAACTCTCTCATTGCTCATTGAAAATCATATCTGGGTTAATGAGGGTTTTGAAGTTCACTCCAAACCGCTGATGGCTTTTGAATATATCATGAGACCTTCAAGGCCCAAACCTGCAGGAGCTTAGGGAGACACCCAACTAAATAGTGGGAAGTAATTCCATTCCTGTCTTTTTTTTTTCCTTTCCATCAGCTTCTTTTCTTTACTGCTTCCTTTGTGAAATCCTCTTAAGAGAGCTTTCGCCAAAATAACATCATCCTCAAACAAACATTTCACTTTTAATCACTGTATTTTTTCCACTTCCTCCATGTGCTCCTGCATTGTGGGCCCCGTTTGAAGCTGATTTTCTTTCCCCCCCACAAGTGTCAGTGGGGAATTGCTCCCCAGTGGCCTGAGCTTACATTACAGCTGCTCTTCCAAACCCAGCTTCAAGTACAAGGAAAAAGAATCCTCTCAAAGGAGAATGGGTGGAATGAGACCAGCATGTGGATATATATATATATATATATATATATATATATATATATATATATATATATATATATATACACACATACATACATACATACATACATACATACACACACACACACACTGTTGTATGTTGATTCAGTTCAATTCAGTTTTAACTTTGTGGTTCTTTCTACAAAAGGCATTGGCCCAGAAATGCAGGTTTAGACCCCTGAGGGGGGCATTGAAGGGGGGCATGAGGAAGGACCAATGAGAGTAATGAATAAAAAATTCCTAAGAGCCTGGGGAAGAACCAAACCTCAAAAGGAGGCATGAGAAAGAACCACTGAAAAGAACCAAGACTTAAAAGGAGAAACATTCTAAGAACACGAAGAACCACTGGAAAGAACCAAGCCTCAAACAGAGAAACTTCCAAATAGCATGAGAAAGAACCACTGGAAAGAACCAAGACTTAAAAAGGAGAAACATTCTAAGAACATGAAGAAGAACCACTGAAAAGAACCAAGACTTAAAAAGGAGAAACATTCTAAGAACATGAAGAACCAAGCCTCAAACAGAGAAACTTCCGAATGGCATGAGAAAGAACCACTGGAAAGGACCAAGCCTCAAAAGGAGAAACATCCTAAGAACATGAAGAACCACTGGAAAGAACCAAGCCTCAAAAGGAGAAACATCCTAAGAACATGAAGAACCACTGGAAAGAACCAAGCCTCAAAAGGAGAAACATCCTAAGAACTTGAGGAAGAACCACTGAAAAGAACCTAAAGAACCAAGCCTCAAAAGAAGAAACTTCCAGTTGATTATTATTTAACTTATCATAGAACAAAAATAGCTCCAGCACAAGTGCCCATTGCTCTGACCAGCGGTCAGTGGAAGGATTCTGGAATGGCGATAAAAAGGTGCTGTTTTAGATACTGAATGCTGTTCAGACAATCAGATTGTGTGGTCAGAGCCAACTGTTAAACTATATTGCAGCAACATGACATTTCATGTTGTTGCTGTGCAAAGAAAAACAATAAAACAGTAACTTCACAGGAGAGGTCAAAACCCGTCTTTACTTTCAATGAAGGATAATGGAAAGAGATTTTATTCTAAGCAATTTTGGAGCATTTCTATTGGTCCAGTCATCAAGAAATTCTCACACAATGTGAAGGACAGCTGCTGAGCTCAAATGACGCAAAAAAAAAAAAAAAAAAAAAAACGGAAAAAAATGGAGACCCTTGTTTTTTATTGGACAGCGACGACGTGTAGAACTGAATTACACATTCGAATCAAGTAAATTCAGTGCAGCAGAGAAAGAAATTGGTCATCATAATTACACGGCGCGACTCTCTTCAGTGACAGCCACTCGGTAATGAAAGCAAAGCTTTTCAGACGAGACACGTTTGATTTAGCTGTTTAAACTCTCCACTGTCCTTCAATGGTCTGAAACAACAACAACAAATTGCAGTGGTAATGAGAACAAATGGGCGCAATTATCCCTGATATGTTTTCCAATGGAGGAGTTTACTTAAGAGTCAAAATAATAACCTGGGCTTGGAAATGAACGAGCCGTCCGCGTGAATAATGTGCTTTATCATAAATCTTGTGGTAGCACTTCAGTATAGGGGCATTGTAATGTCCTTCTAATGCTTTTATCAAGCCAACATGCATTTTCTAGAGCACTTATATTTGTGTATTATACAGATATAAGAAAAACAAGTATCTCCGAAACAGTAACTTTACAAGAGAGGGCAAAAATACTCTTGCATTTCTATGTAAGTCTAGTTAAGAAGATTTTACTCCAGTGATTTTAGAGCATTTCTATTGGTTCATGCATTATTCATTTTTTACACAACGCAAAGGACAGTTGGTCTGTTGAACTGATGTAGAAACTTCAACAAATAGAGTTGGTTTTCAGCAACACTTTCCATGAATGTCACGTTTGTAAGCATCTATAAACACATTCGTGGGGGCAGTCATGGGCTGGAAGTTAGGGATCCAGCCTTGTGACCAGAAGGTCGCCAGTTCAATCTCTTCAGCTGACCGTACGTGACTGAAGTGCCCTTGCGCAAGCCACCTAACCCCCAACTGCTTCCCTGGCACTGTGGATAGGGCTGCTCACTGCCCCCTAGTGTGTGTGTTCACTAGTGTGTATGTGATTTCACTGCACGAATGGATTCAATGCGGAGGTCTAATTTCTCCTAAAACACAGTAGGCTAATGGGTCTGAATTCACATTCATAACATAATGCATTCATAAGGCATCATAAACATGGCAATAAATATATTACATGTATAGCCATGCTTATTATGCATTAGGGGTTGTTAGCATAATGCATTATAAGTACTGGTCATAACACATTATAAGAGCTCATAAGCTGCATTAGTCCGCTCTAAGTAAAGTGGAGCGTGCTGGACTAAAGCCTCCTCCAGGGTTTAGACTGAGGCTTCAAGTTGAAGAATTTACTGAAGGATTTACTGAAACACTAAAACACAATAAAGCTCATTACAGGCTTCAAATGTCAGAGTTTAAACTAGAGCAACATCAGAGTTTCACCCAATGTGGGAAAGGCAATGTTCACCACTGTTAATGTTCACCACTGTTAATGTTCACCACCGTTAATGTTCACCACTGTTAATGTGCACCACTGTTAATGTGCACCACCGTTAATGTTCACCACTGTTAATAATCACCACTGTTAATGTGCACCACCGTTAGCCTGGCACTGACTTAACACTGCATATCCAATAGAGCGCCAGCAGAAACCAGCATTACTGTACTGTAGTGTAGAGTTATGATTGACTTCTTAGTTTCATAAACTATTTAAATGTATGTATACATTAATTCTGTCTGGTTTTGAAACTTAACAATTCATTCTCTAATAATACAATTGGCTTTTTTTTTTAAACCTAATGGAACAATGAAGTCTGCATGGGCCGAGGATAATGACGAGGATGTAATCATGCAAATGAGAGGTATAGGGATTATGCAAATGGAAGAATAGCATTTTGCATTCACGCTGCTTCCAGATCTGGATATTCAATTAACAATAGAAATGTTTTTGAGGGCCTGAAGGAAACGAAGGAGAAAAAAAAAGAGGGAGAGAGAAAGAAAAAACGTATTACCTTGAGCAAGCGCGGATAAGCTTTTAACCTCAGAGACAGTTTAAGTGGTGACCTAACACGGAGTTTGAAGTTATGATTTATGGATTGGGAGATATTGCTCTTTGTTCCACTCTCAGCGGTGGGGGCTGATAACGGTAAGTACAATAGCAAGATTAGCCCTGCGATTGGAGCCGTTGTGAAGACGCACACTCGTGAAATCTCCTTCCTCTGTCTTCAGTGTGTGTGTGTGCGCCTGTATGTGTAATGCACCTCTCCGCTGTAACAACAGGGCATTGATAATGCTATTGCTCACGGTTCATGACCACAAAAAGATAAGAGAAATGAGTTTTTGTAAGCTTGGCACAGGCTTAACCTCTGACTCTGACTGAATATCAGGCTTTAGAAAACCGTCCCCCTGCAGCCAGGCCTGCGCTTCCCCCTCCAACCACCCACGTGCACTTCTACAGGTATTTAAATCGTGCGCTTTGGCTGGCGTCTCCACACCGGAGGCCTCGCCAAACAGCGGCGGAGTTATCTCCTGTTCTGCAGCCTCTTTAGAGAAAGAATACTTGAGACCGTGCACCTTTTATAGCGTGATGAAAAAAGTACATATTTAAAAAAAAAATTATAGGTTGCACTTTTTATGAATGTCACATTTGTAAGTATCTGTAAACACATAACATGTTATAATGCATTCATAAGGCATTATAAACAGTTATACAACTTTAAAAAACAAATTACACTGAATTACACTTTAAGGCCATGTTTATTATATATTATGAATTCTTAATATAATGCATTATAAGTAGTGTTAATAACATGTTATACTGTCAGAGCCAAAGAAGTCAGTCCAAGCGTGGAGAGATTAAAGTAAAGACTAATATAAAGTTTATTTACTGAGATTTCCAGTGTTTTATTTCTCAGCGCTGGAGCTGTTAGAGCTGCATCTTCAGAGCTTCAGTCCTGAATATTCAGATGCTCCAAAAACAGGCCGTCCAGCCTAGAATCACTGCTACAGTGTGCTTTTCTTACCCAGCGCCCCGCTTTAAATGCTACACTACATTACATCACAGCAAACCAGGTACCCATCAGCCCCCCCTCTCAACCCCCTCTGACATCACACTGAGCGTGAAGTCAGTGTGGAGTGAATGTCTGGAGAGGGAGGGTTGAGATAGTTGTGTGATAGTGGTGTGAGGAGTGTGATAATGTTGTCGTTGTAATTCGTTTCCTCACAGGTTCTAACGTCAAGCACTAGAACCCTTCACTCTGTATCACTGCACTACACTACAGTACAGTAATGCTGGTTTCTGCTGGTGCTCTATTGGATATGCAATGTTAAGTCAGTGCCAGGCTAACAGTGGTGCACATTAACAGTGGTGCACATTAACAGTGGTGAACATTAACAGTGGTGCACATTAACAGTGGTGAACATTAACGGTGGTGAACATTAACAGTGGTGAACATTAACGGTGGTGAACATTAACAGTGGTGAACATTAACAGTGGTGAACATTGACTTTCCCACATTGGGTGAAACTCTGATGTTGCTCTAGTCTAAACTCTGACAGTTGAAACCTGTAATGAGCTTTATTGTGTATGAATATTACTTCTGGCACCGCTGTGAGTGGCAGCCTTTCTAGTAGCTCTGTCTTTTGTGTACAACTTTTGCACTTTTTCCTTACTTTTTCTTCTTTTCTGTATGCTTATATTGACATTTATTGATTGTTTTTGTATGTACACAGGACCTGGAGCCTGTTTCCATGTGTACGGACAGAAATAACTTTGTTCGAAGTGCCAGCAGCTCTTCCCGTGTGTAAACAAAGGCTTGCCCCAGTACAACATACCCCATTCTGGAGGAGCTGCAGAGGAGCTATCGGGGTTGCAGAGCCATGGTTAAGCTAAAGGCTATGTGCATGGAGAAACGCTGGAGGTATAAACCATCTAATGTGAACTCTTTGGCCAACAAGACAGATGAACTAGAAGCACTGGTTTGTAATCAGTGGTCATACCAGGAATATAGTCTAAGTCTCACGGAAACATGGCTAAATGGCAACATTTCCAATGCCAACGTGGGCATTTCAGGATTCACTACCGTGAGAGGCAGAAGCAAAGGTGGAGGATTTGCGCTGTTTAATCAACATCAGATGGTGTAACCCAGGACATGTGACAGCGAAGGTCATAATCTGCTGTTGGGATACTGAACTGCTGGCAGTGAATCTCCATCCCTATTACATGCCCAGAGAACTGTCCCACGCCACTGTTGTTTGTGTTTACGTTCCTCCTCGCGTGGTTGCTGAAACAGCGTGAGACGTCATACATGCTACCATCACGAGACTTCAAACCCAGCACCCCCAGGCTTTCATTGCAATGTCAGGTAATTTTAATCACATTACACTGGACTCAATGCTCACTGTTTTTTACCAGCATGTAGACTGAACCACTAGGAAGAACAGGACAATTGATCTCCTTTACGTCTTACAGAGGGAGCTCAAAGTTCACTTGTGAGAGGCCAAGGAATCCTACAGGATGAAGGTGGAGCAGAGAATAAGGGAGAAAAACATAAGGGAGGTATGGAATGGTATGAGGACCATTACAGGCCATAAGCAGAGGATGGACAGTGCGTTAGTCAGTGACATGGAGAGAGCCAAGGAGTTCAACATCTTCTATAACTGGTTTAACTGCCCTGTTCAGATCTCTACAGTGCCTGTACGTACAGTGATCACCTCCACACCCTCCCTTTTTTCAGCTCCTGGCACTCCAGCCTCTGCCTGCCTGGACATCAACACCTCCTCATCTTCTATCGATATTCATGCACCCATCTCACAGACTGACAGCAGTTCACATGCACCCATCTCACAGACTGACTTCACACATTAACACATCAGATCTGATCTGCAGCACCGCTGCAGCCCCCCCCCATCCCCCTCTGCACATCTTCACTGCAGATCAGGTTAGAGGTGACCTGAGGAAACTCCACACAAGGAAGGGAGCTGGTCTGGACAACATATGTCCTAGACTACTTAGGTCCTGGGGGCACCCCTACAGCACATCTTCAACCTAAGTCTATGCTTGCGGAGGGTTCCCACACTGTGGAAGACATCATGCCTCAATCCAGTACCCAAGAGGGGGCGACCCAGTGAACTCCATGACTTCAGGCCGGTCGCTCTAGCATCATATGTCATGAAGATGCTGGAGCTAGACCCCAGGTTTGACACACAATGGATCCCCTGCAGTTTGCCTACAGGGAGAAAGTGGGAGTGAAGGATGCCATGCTATACTTTCTCCATCGGGCCCACTCTTATCTGGACAAGGGTGGCATAAGAGTCATGTTCTTTGATTTTTCCAGTGCCTTTAATACTGAGAGATAAGCTGGTAAGGATGCTAGTGGATCTGCACCTGGTCTCCTCGATTGCTGAATACCTCACTGGCACTAATTTTTTTCAATCCCACAAACGGGGAAATTTCACCTCCGCATTTAACCCATCCATGAAGTGAAACACCACATACACACTAGTAAGCACACACACACACTAGGGGGCAGTGAGAACACTTGCCCAGAGCGGCGGGCAGCCCTATTCACAGCACAGGAGCAATTGGGGGTTATGTGTCTTGCTCAAGGACACCCCAGTCATTGACTGTTGGCGCAGTCAATGGATCGAATCGTCAACCTTCTGGTCACAGGGCCAGTTCCCTTGTCTCCAGCCCATGACAGCCCCAATGTCAGACTGAAGGACTGTACACATCAGAGACTGTGGTCAGCAGCACAGGAGCACCACAAGGGACTGTACTTTCTCCCTTTCTGTTCACACTGTACACCTCAGACTTTCAGTACAACTCTGAGCCACATGCAGAAGTTTTCAGATCACACTGCTGTTGTGGCTTGTGTAAGGAGAGCGCAGGAGGAGGAGTACAAGACCCTGGTGAAGGACTTTGTGGAGAGGTGCTGTGGGAACAAGCTGCTTCTGAACACGGCCAAGACCAAGGAGATGGTAATGGACTTTCGCAGGGTTAGGCCACCCACACAGCCAGTCTCTATTGAGGAGGTTGAAGTGGAGAGGGTTATGACCTACAGGTATCTCGACTGGCAACTGGAGGATAGGTTGGACTGGTCAGCCAACACAGACATCCTGTTCAGGAAGGGACAAAGCAGGCTCTACTGCCCGAGTAGGCTGAGGTCCTTTAACATCTGTAGAAAGCTCCTGCAGATGTTCTAACAGATCGTGGTTGCCAGCTTTCTTTTTTATGCAGTGGTGTGCCGGAGCGAAAGCATGGAAAAGAGAGAGGAGATGCGACTGAACAAGATGGTCAGGCGAGCGGTGTCAGTGGTCAGTGTGGAACTGGACCGACCGACCTACCGACCATCTATCCATCAACTGACCGACACCTAATGCATAATAAGCATGGCTGTAACGCGCAATGCATTTTCATAAATATTTATAGCCATGTTTATGTTGTCTTATGCATGGATGACATGTTATGAATGTGTTTACAGATGCTTACAAATGTGACATCCATAGAGAGTGTTACCAAATTATATTTTGAATTAAAGTATTTTATTTGATCATGCTAAAAACATATGTAGCCGAAAAGGATTGGAGTCCCAGAAAAGGATTAAATCATCTTAACTCTGAAGAAAACATGTAGTGTTTTTCATCAGAAATATTTAGGTTTTAGGAATATTATAAGATTATTCAACTCACATCTGCTTGTTTTTAAATCATTTCACCTACTGAAGTTAAACTTATTCCACTGGCTGCATGGCAATAACTAGAATGAGGATGAGTTCCAGGTCTTTTTTTGTGTTTTATGAGATTCAGTGTGCGGAAAAACAAACAAACAAAAACAAAAATGACCAGACCAATGATTGAATCTCAGCCGATCTCAGAACAGCTGTAGTTTGGCCACGGACTTAACTGCCTGCTATGTTTACCTCTGTACAAGATGTTGTGCTAACATTACCCAGGATGGCTTTGACTTCTTGGGATGTTCAAGTGTGCAGCTCACCTACTTTAGGCTAACATACATAGCTATAATATATGTAAGAGGGTAATTAACCCCTGTGTGGTGTTCAGGTCTGAGGGACCCATTTTCAAAGTTTACCGAAAAGAAAAAAATTGATTTATTATTATTTTAACCTGTTTTCTTGGCCTTTGTACGTTTTCTGTGACGAACATATAAAATAACCCTTTTTCAGTGCCTTCACTCTGTTCACCCCCCCCCCACATCTATATTACACATGAGGCGTTGGACTGAACCCATGGGGAGTAAAAGTGTGGAGGTGCTCTGTCCTTTCACTCTGTGTGTGTGGACAACATGGACAGGCTGCTGACTGGCTACAGCTGCTAAAGGAAAACCCTGGACATGTGATATTTTAAACATCTGGTACTTTTACATAAATTGTTATGGCTAATATATATGGCTAAAATAACAAGTTAATAGCGTAACACTTTCTGTAAATGTCACATTTGTAAGCATCTATAAAGTCATTCATAGCATGAACATTATAATGCATTCATAAGGCATTAAAAATGTTTATAAATATTTATAAAAATGAATCAGTGCATTACACCTTATAGCCATGTTTATTATACATTGTGAATTATTGACATAATGCATTATAAGTAGTGTTAATAGCATACATGTTAGTGTGATTTTCTTAACCAGCATCTTACATAATATCACGAAACCAAGTACAACAATGTCTGACATTTGAAGCCTGTAATGAGTTTTATTGTGTTTTAGTGTTTCAGTAAATCCTTCAGTAAATTCTTCAACTTGAAGCCTCAGTCTAAACCCTGGAGGAGGCTTTAGTCCGGTACGCTCCACTTTACTGAGAGCGGACTAATACAGCTTATGAGCTCTTATAATGTGTTATGAACAGTACTTATAATGCACTATGTTAACAATTCATAATGCACAGTAAACATGGATATAATGTGGAATACAATATTTATATCCATGCTTACGATGTGTTATGAATGCATTAACATGTTATGCATGTATTCATAGATGCTTACAAATGTGACCATCATAGAAAGTGTTACACTTAAATGGTAGTTGAGAAGCTGTTCATTGTTAAGTAGCCTGTTTATAGCAATTTAACACTGTTTATAGTAATTTAACATCACGATCATCATAGTTTAAACTAGTGCTGCCAGTGTTTTACCCAATGTGGGAAATGTACATCACTGTTAATGTGCACCACTGAATGTGACATTATACTGTTAGGATCATCTGAATATTCAACCCTAACAGCACCAGTGGTGAGAAACAAAATACTGGAAAGCTTTACTTTATGCTCTCTAAGCCGGGACTGACTTCTTTGGCACTGACAGAATAATGTGTTACTATCACTACTTGTAATGCATTATATTACCAGATCATAACGTATAATAAACATGGCTATAACGTGTAATTCAGTGCAATTTAATTGTTTACAATGCCTTAGGAATGCATTAAAACGTTATAAGTGTTTACAATGTAACATTCACAGCAAGTGTTATCTGTCCTTCTACCCTGCAAAAGTATCTTGTCAAGTGAAATTATTTCAGTTTCTAGTCAATTTATCCTACGTTTTCTATCTTGAGATGGTCGGATACTTATTATAAAACTTTAGCTTATTTCTAGACGATGCTTTTTCAGTTCGAAGCAATTTAGGTCAAGAAAAGTTCTCACTATCCTGGCAGATAATTTTGCTGGTTTCTAGCACATTTCTTAAAACAAGACACGTTATCTGCCAAAACAGTAAAGATGAATCATACTTAATAAAATTATTTACACACACAAAGAAAAGCGAAGGAGGTTTCATAAAAAAAAATCCAAAGCACCAATTTATTTGTTTATTTGTTTACTTCTTTGCGACCTTGGCTCTCTAAACGGTCAATGAAACCAATATTTCAAAGCATATTCCATTCATGTTGCGGACTTAATATCGGAGTGCATTATTTAGATAAATGGAGAAAAAATACGTTAACTCATTTGTAATAATTCACACAATGAATCCTGGATCAAAATAGCCGAGTCTGTTTTCCTCGGGTTGGTGTTTTTTCATCAGGCCATTCTAATGGCTAACCAGAGCTGACATCTGATTAGCTCCCAACAGCACGCGGCCTCCGTTTCCCCGCTAAACTCCATTTTGGCCACATAATTCTCAAAGTAAGCTGGTTGGCGTTATATTGAGTAAATATGACCACCCAAATTGAATCTGACAAAGCTACATTACAATCCATCACCGCTTATTAGACATTTCAAATTTTGGAATTAAGGACTAATAAGCAGACAATGAAGCTTTCGAAGAGATGGATGAGGCCAGCGAACAAACAAAGGGGGGGAGAAAAAAAAAAAAAAAAAAAAACAGCCACCGGTTCCTCCAGCGCTCAGCGCCTACGAAAGAAGACATTCATTCGGCGGTCCTTCTCTTCAATTCCCGAACAGATTCTCGGCCTGGTTTTTCACTCTGGTACTTTGAAAAGTTCTGTACAGCCAGGAAACAAAACAGGTACACATCTGTCTGGCAGCTGGTGGGCGTCAAAAGAGAATAAGAGAGCGATATTTCAAATCGGTGATCAATATTGGACATTAGTTTCAAAGGAGCCACAGACGGTCATTATCAAATGACCATAACCATTACTTTTATTAATGAACTCTGGGCCGTATTGTTGGAGATTTCCCCTGCCTGCACTAGCTCACCTGCTACGATAGGTCTGAGTAAGTACAGAGAGGAGAAGGGAAGACAAATTACAGCCAGGCTCGCTGCAGAAGTCCCTTGGACAACATTACATCTCTGTAAAAAGTATTTGTCAGAGAGCAGCCTATTTCTCCTCACCTGACACCTTTCCTGGCAGCGCAGGGCTCCTGTGCAGCCGCTTGAATCCCTCAGCAATAAAATACTTCCACCAACAGAGGCTCCTTTTTATTCTTCATGAACAAGACGATATGCAAATGCTCTTCCTATACATATATATATTTTAGTTGCAGTCACAAGAGAACCTCACGACTATGTTCCTTTCAGCTTTGGTTTATTTTATTATCCTTATACACTGTATTTCCACTCACTGGCCAATTTATCAGAAACACCAGATTTGTATGTCCATGGCCATGTGTATGGCCACTTTATCAGAAACAGCTACCTTGTACTTCCTATCTCTGCCCACTATATTAGAAACACTGTCCTCGTATGCCCACTAAGTGGCCACTTTATTAGAAACACCCAATTTGTGCTTCCACTTAATGGCCACTTTATTAGAAACAACTACCCTGTACATCCACTGACTGGTCACTTAATTAGAAGCACCAGCTTTGTATGTACACCAAGTGGCCACTTTATTAGAAACATCTAGGTTGCACTGGCAGATAAGAAATAATGAAGATAATATCGGTTGTATGACAAACAAAATGCTTAACGCTGCTGACCGCTGTTTGACGGTCCTTCTTTTCCCAGCATTTCCTTAATGCTGGAGCTTCTTTGATCCTGCTGACCACTGATGGACTAGAGGATGGTTGACAAACTGTGCTTCAACAGTTGAGATACAGTCACTATCTATACACCAGCAAGGTGGGGCTTCAAGACAGGGGTTTCTGATAAAGTGGCCTCTGTCTTTAAGACAGAACACTGGACACATATGATATGGAGCTCAGCTGATGATCCATTCGGTCCTCCGTTCTGTTTGTCAAGTCGGAGAATTTCAGCACCGTTTTGGAGGATATATTGATCCATTCTCATTACATATTCCTCAGAATAAATTACTGTTAACCTCGCTGTTTTCTAAGCTTAAAGGATTTACAGCAAATAGCCTTTGGACGACAGATTTGGCTCAGGTCAAACGGAGGGATCTGCAGTATTTATCTTGTGTTATTGTCTGATGCCGGTGATAGCGAGCAGTTTGGATGTAGAACATTATTTATCCTATTGATCCAGAGGAAGAGATAACACCTCAAAAAGCCAGACTGATGGGACGATTAAAGAAATGATTAAAGAAATGATTACAGAGAGGTCTTTAAGGACAAACCAGACCACAATGCGCATTTAAATATTTATCAGCGTCGTTTAGCTTCCATTTTCACTTTCATGGACACAGAAGTGCCCAAATCATTAGGCACATGTCACAATTGGCCCCTCCCACTCTCCTCATGTGCTTTTGTTTTGATTTATTCACAGTCTGCCCCCTTGTTTTCTGACTTCGCCCTGATTTGTTCCACCTGTTTTCCGCCTGTCCCTCGTTATCCTTTTGTATTTACGTCCTGGGTTTGCCTTTTGTGTTTGTTGGTCTTTGTAAGTTTGTATTTTTTATCATGTTTGTCCCTCATTCTATCCGTGCTGGCTATATGAGCCTGGACGGTCATGACCACGACCCTGGATTTGCCCTTAATAATTACATTAATTATAATATATTAATTATAATTATACTTAAAAGTTGTTTAAATGGGCAATAAACATTTATTTGCCCAAAACAAAAGACACAAATGACAAATCGACAACAACAACGTGATTATGTATCACTGTGTTCACTCATTTATTTTTGATGTCATTGTTTTTTGCTTAATTTGGAATTCTAGGTTCTGTGCTTGGTTACAATTTCATGAAGAATGGCCCAAAACAAATGACCCAACATTTTTATTTATTTATTTATTTTGATTCAATGTTTATGTACAGCTCAATGACAAAGGTTTTCAAAATTTACAATTTGTAAAAAATCTTATATAAAAGAACACGTGCATTTTTATATCTACATACATTTTTTTGCGTTTAAAGTGTGTATATCTTAAATATAGTGCCATCAAAGCTTTTAATTGCCTATTGCAGTTAATAAACTGCTGGTGCGGTTGCACCACTTGACTTACTGGTTGTGCCGCCTGACTTTTCATACTAATTTTAAAAATCAATCAGGCATCCACTTAGAAATGTGTAGAAACCTGTGTCCTTGGAATGGAGTTCATGCTTACTTATCAATACCTTAACATTATTTTACTGTTTCTATGGTCAGTAGTGGTTCTCCTGAGGTCAGACCACCATAATAAACAACCATTTTAACAACATCTCACTTTTTTTTTACTAAATTTGTGAAAGGGCTACTGACCTTGGCATTGCACCATGAAGGTCACTTGACATTTTAATGATTCAATACTTTGGCCATTCTTTTGAAAAAGCATTTCAGAATATAAAAGTATTGTTTTTGGTTGTGCCGCCTCACATTCGAGCATTTGAGGAAGAACTTGCAGACAAAAGGCTTTTTCTGTGATTTGGGCACTTTTTAAAAGTCTTATTTTGTTTAAAAGTCTTTAAAAAGTTTTAAAAGTCTTAAGTTTTTTTTTAAAGCTTTCAAAAATACAAAATCATGTAAAACTATTTGATTTAGAGTTTAAAAAGACTTAATTTTAGAGAAACTAAAGAAGAAACTAATGAGTTGTAAACGGATGCACTGAAAATTGTTTAATATTAAAGACGTTCAATCATTTGATATGCCATGTATTTAGTAAAGTATTTTTGGGGAACGTAATAGACATTGACCCACATATAATATCTATTATTGGCTACTTTAATAGAGATATCTACCTTTTTGTTCCTGCGCTCAGTGTCCACTTTATCAGCTCCACTGACTGTATAGCTGCACTCTGTAGTTCTACAGTTACAGACTGTAGTCCATCTGTTTCTCTGATACTCTGTTACCCTGTTCTTCAGTGGTCAGGACCCCCATGGACCCTCACAGAGCAGGTACTATTTGGAGGGTGGGTCATTCTCAGGACTGCAGAAACACTGAGGTGTCAATAATTGCATTGCATTTTACCACTAATGTGAGGATGCTCTGACTGAAGTTGGAGGCAAAGTCACAATAAAAGCAAGTTTAAAAGCTTTAGGTTGGAATTTCATGTAAATCTAAATGCTACCATCATTAAGCATCATCTCAAAGTTTCAGTGCAGCGAATGGAAACTATCTGGACCCAACACCGTCCCACTGCATTCACTCAAACTTCTTTTGTTTTCATTGTTGATGTAACTACATTTTTTCCCTTCTTTTGGTTAGATCCGTCTCTGATGTCTGGGGAATTCCTGTTGATGAGGGATCTTGAAAATGTATTCCAGACAGCTGCACCTCTGACAGCCTATCATTAGCTCCAAATCCTCGAGTGATGTTCCCTTCCCTGAAGACTCAAACAGATTGCAGAATATTTAGAAATTACATGACATAATTAAGGATTACCTTTCATGTCTCTGAGAAAGAAGAAGGAATCCTGTGTCAGGAGTTTTCTATTCTCCAGTCGCCATCCATCAATGTCAGAACCGCTCCGTAACCATCAAACCAGTAAGTTACTCCTCTCAATGCATTAGTTGGTTTCCTCAAATATAACAGTAGATTAGAAAACACTTCTAGTTTAAAAATAGTGGCATTTTTGTAGCAAGGTGTTGCGAGGGTGTGCTAAAGATGTCAAAATGTCTTATATTTTATACATTACATGAGATATCATTAGATTATGGACTATGTATACCAAATTTTACTATAAATCGAATCTATATAAAACACAAGTGGCAGTTCATATGAAATCGAGGATCAGATATTGTACAAGTCACATTACATATCAAACTAGTCTTATTATAGTCGCATTATATATGAGCCAGTTAATCGCTGTTGGAAGAAAACCTCTATTGACATTTTTCAGTTTTTGACATTTGAACGTGGCTTTTGCTCTTTGCATTGCATATAAAATTTCATGATGACTGAACTAAAAGAAACGACCCAAAATGACCGAAAAAATTCTGGTTCCAAAGACTTTAAAGACTTCCAAAGACATTAAAACTAAAAGTAGTCATTTTTCCTTCTTCTGCAAAGTTATTATTTTGGAGATGTGAGGTTTTCTTCCGACAAAAGCAACGTTTCATAAAGCAAGTCATTTTATATGAATTATCTGGTATTACAGAAAATCAGTAGATACATCCATCCATTTTCTAAGCCGCTTCTCCGTCAGGGTCGCAGGGGGCTGCTGGATCCTATCCCAGCAGTCTTCGGGCGGAAGGCAGGATACACCCTGGACAGGTCGCCAGTCCATCGCAGGGCAGACAGACAGACACAGACAGTCACTCACACATTCACACCCAGGGGCAATTTAGCACGTCCAATAGGCCTGACTGCATGTCTTTGGACTGTGGGAGGAAACCGGAGAACCCGGAGGAAACCCACGCAGACACGGGGAGAACATGCAAACTCCACACAGAGAGGACCTGGTCACCCGGCCGGGGAATCGAACCCAGGCCCTCCTCACTGTGAGGCGACAGCGCTACCCACCACGCCACCGTGCCGCCCCAGTATATACTTCAATAATTGCAGGTTGTTTTTCACTGATGCAACAGTTTTCTCTTTTCCCAGGAGGTTCCTGTGTCAAAACCCGAAGATGTCCAATAGGATTATCTTTCATTGATATATGTCCAGATATAAGTCCAGTCAGACCTCATATTCTCACTAGTTTAAAAAGCGAGTTTAAACAGGACACTGAGGGACGGCAGCAGAGTGAGAGAACAAAAGGAAGCTCGGTTATTGAAAATATCAATGTTTTTCTTTCAAATGACACTTTTTAGATTTCCCAAGACGCCAGTAAGAAGCTCCAACATCTGAAACATGTATAGAAAACTGAGACAAAGAGAGAGGCCCAGTTTCCTGGACATACATCAGGACTAGTCTTGGACTAAACTGCACTAGTAGTGATTCACCATTGGAGATGTGCTTCAGCCAAATTAAAAGCCACTGCAAAATATTCACAGACGAGCGCACAACTACTTCTACATTAAAGATCTGTAGCCTCTTCAACTCCTTGGAACCACCGGTGGTCCCAAACCGCACTTCGTCATGTTCTTCATAACGTTCATACTCCATGAGCTCCATTCAGAAGCTGGGCGTCGTGTGAGGCTGTAGCTCTTCTCTCCAGTCTAATAGACGGTGATGTCATTTTAAACCCTTATAATAAAAGAAGCTGAACTTTGTTTTTCTACTGAAAGTCGACTCGTTTTTCCCCAAATCTGGGCTCTAAACTATAAACAGACGGCGTCTCTTCAGTGATCTGCTCTGGAAACATCACTTTTAGAGAACAACACAAAGAGCGGCGGAGATTTTTGGCTTTCAGCAGTAAATTGTAAGCATGTAGTGATATGTGGAGATCATAAAACACATGTTCTGTTCTTTTAAGGGGCTTTTACTAAATAAAACAAACAATTTCCATTTGTTTCATACAGTTACTGAATAATTTGCCTTATGATTTGGTCAGGAAAATTCAGACCAAAATAGACCATGGGGCATATTGTTTGGTAACCTTAGCCTACTGTTAATGACTCACGTTATTAGGTGGAAGAATTGATTGTGATTATTAATAATAAATCAGTGGCTAACAAGAAGGGTTCAGTTTGAAATGGGGTGCATGTGACCGATTATCAACATCGGATTCTTGCATAACGGAACAAGCACACACACACACACACACACACACACACACACACACACACACACACACACACACACACACACACACACAAAGGCAGAAGTCGATTGCCGAAGTTCATCCTGAGTTCATAGTGAGGACAGCAGGTCAAGGATCAGGTCAGCCTGATGCGATACCAACATGGTTCTGCACCGTCTGTGCTGAGCATTAAATATGGACCGTAAAGTGAACCAACAAATTAAAGAACCAGTCATATGCATCCCATTGGAATATCCCATGGATACATGATAGGATAGTGGAAATTTTCCATACATCAAATACTGGTTTGCAGATATAAATGTGCCAGTAGTTCAGCAGCAGGGACTGCAATCCAACTATCATACATGCAATCTGTAGCATACGTCACTGAATGTAGGCAAGTCTTTGGTTCATCAAGGTAAAACAGTGTAAACGTTCCCTCAAAGGTTCTACAGTGGTTTTAAGGTCTGATTGTGGAGCTTAAATCAGTTCCTCCAGGTGAAAAGTTGGTATTTGTTCCTTTTCATAACCGAATGTTTTAAAACAGAGCAGTAGAGTAAAAGCCTGGAGGCGAGGCGAGGCAGGGTGTGTGGAGTCAGTCCAGCTTAGAACAGATCATTTCAGTGGGTTATGGTTCAGTTATGATCCCTGACTAAAGGTGCTGAGATGGAGCCTTGAGGGTCCCACCCCAGTGACAAGAGGGGTACTTTATTTGAAAATGTAGACAGCAGTCGATGACGAACTGATTGCCAGAAATTAAAACCAAACGATCTTAAATGGCATCATATGTTCTGCTCATCATAACTGAAGATCCTGCTTGGTTAAGATTAGATGGTATTACTTTATGACCATCAATGACCGTTAAAATTATATAACGTACCTTGAGGAGGACACCAACTATGGGATTTCCTATGTTATGTTGGCACGAAGCTTAATGCAAGTAGACAGGAGCATTTTTTGGTCACAGACATGTCACATGTTCTACCCTGTATGTTCCAGTTTCATAGCATGTATCCACAGCCACTGACCTGTCTAGAACATCCAGAAGGCCTTGAGTGATTTCCTCATGAAATCAGTCCGACCCAATAAATGAAAAGTTTGGTTGATTCTTCCGTCACATCTTCGTTATACTGGGAGTTAATCTGGCATGTTACACCTTCAATCCAGCTCCTTATGTATCAAGACCAAGGAGATAAAAAAAAAAAGCTTTGAACTTCGTTTCCTAAACTAAATAAACCAGTTTATGCTGCTGCATTACTTACTCCGCTTCCAAACACTGCTTAACCACTGTAAACTCACCATAACCTGCATATTCTTCTGACCTATTCCTAAATCTCAGTCTAGGTTTCGGGTTTATGGCATTTGGCTGACGCTCTTATCCAGAGCGACTTACAATTTCATCATTTTACACAGGTGGGCGAAGGTGGTGTTAGGAGTCTTGCCCAAGGACTCTTATTGGTATAGTGTAGGGTGCTTACCCAGGTGGGGATTGAACCCCAGCCTGCAGCGTAGAAGGCAGAGGTGTTACCCACTACACTAACCAACCACAGGGTTAATCTGGATCGGTTGAAGTGGCTCCAACCATTTAGCTTTGCTTTATCTTCCTGTTTGAGTGACGATATCATACTGAATATTCGCTCGTTGCCTTATTAGAAGTGATCTGATATGAGATTCAAGGAAAGCAATTTTAGCTCACCTGAAAAACCCGACAGATAAAACACAGGCACAAAAGACCGAGCTATAGAGACCGCAGTGGACACAGAGTCGCGGCCGGAGCTTCACTTGAGCTTTGCTTCCCATCACAACTTTAAATTGCATTTGAAAGTGTGTCTCGGCAGGCTTCTAGTCTGGAGAGCACACTCCGGTGAAAAAGAGCCCATTAGCATCGGGACCAGGGGAACGAGAACACATTAGAGCGATCTCCAGGGACTCCAGCTCTCAGGTCCAAAGGCCTTAGAGCAACATAGCAGCGGAATAATGATGAGGAATACCCCAGAAATCCACTTTGCTAAGTAGCACTAGCAGGCTACGGGACATTGCTTTTAAAAGGCCGGTTTGCTAATGCTGCTTAGCAGATGGCTAAAGGAACGAAGCCTCGTCAGCATCAATGAAGTGTCAATGGCGTTCGAGAATTGTAATTAACAAACAAATGCACATTCTGCAGATACTGATAGACTCGCAGTCGGCCGAGTCCAAGTCTGCCATCTGGAATCGGATTGAATTCAACTACTCAGGCACAAGAATTTGGCCTGAAGTGTCAAGGCCAGACGTGAGAAGGTGCAGCACCGCAATGTGCCTGAAATTGCTATTTGGGTTTCTAAGCCTGCAGCTAAAATCATGCAAACTGAGCATAAGACTTCTAATTACGCTGTGGTAGAACAAAAGAGGTGCAGGGAAATACTGGAGCCAGACTGGTTAATAATAATAATAATAATAATAATAATAATAATAATAATAATAATAATAATAATAATAATAATAATAATAATAATAATAATTGTTCTCCCCCACCAGAATATTTTACAGTAGAGGTCCGAACACGATCTGCAAAATAATTTGGAGGCAGCATTCAGTGGTCACAGCCCACAAGTACACAAACCATGTCACGGAGTTAAAGTAGAGACACCCAAGGTAAATATTCCTCCAGTAAAAGTAGAAGTTCCTCCCATTAGACCTCCACTTGAGTAAAAGTACTAAAGTATTTCCCTTCAAATGTACTTAAGTATAAAGTAAAAGTACTAAAAGAGTAATTCTGGCTCTGATGTCCTGTTATCATTTTTATAACCAGACT
Source organism: Pygocentrus nattereri (assembly GCF_015220715.1). NCBI lineage: Eukaryota > Metazoa > Chordata > Actinopteri > Characiformes > Serrasalmidae > Pygocentrus > Pygocentrus nattereri. The sequence continues at coordinate 30,356,806 of NC_051235.1, forward strand.
GGCTTCATGAACTCATTTCAGGTGAAAGTCCTCCAGCGTCTCTCTTGGTAAACCAGTCTTTTAATAGAACGTCATTAATTAGTGACGCTGACGTCTATTAAAATGATCAGAAGCACAAAACACTGAAGGTAAACAGTTTCCATCAGGGAGAACCGAGTGGCTCTGAAATCACTTTTTACACACAAGCAAAGTTTCAGTTTCAGATTTATTTACAACTTAGTTCCAAGTTTAAGTTGAATAAAAACTGGCTTTAAACTCAGGATCACAGATGAGCTCCTTTACTATGTTGATCTGTAGGCGTCTGTTCATAAACATAAACCAGCCCAAACTCATTTACTATAAAATGAAATGGTGTTTGTAGAAATTCAGAAAAAAGCCGCGTCAGTCTCGACTGCATATGTGGACATATTTCTATATTGAGCTCTATTTACACAAAGTTAGGTTAGTTCATCATTTATGTTGAACAGACTCTCCCAAAGTTTTACGCTGCTGCGCTGACGTTGAACCGCGTGCTGCACTGGGTCGGTATGACCAACAGGTCAAAACCAGCTCTAAACAAAGTGACCGCTGGGCCCTGATTGGTGCTCTGGCTTTGCGCTTCTTTCGTTTTGACATGTTACGTTTTTATACACACAGAAACCAAAAGGAACGACAGATTTCTCAAAATTTCTCAAAAGTTGGATATTAGACTCTGAAATGTAGTGGAGTGAAAGGAAAAAGTCCAGAACGGAGAAACTTCAGTACAGATACACCAAAAATACTAAAGTACAGAAACTAATTACATTTACTCAATTACTCAGTTACTCAGTTACTGTCCACCACTGGTAAACAGTCAATAGATTGTGAGCTCATCCAGGTGGGTTTTCTAGGGTGGACTTTGTCACTTTTGTTTCTTTCCTGCCCTCTTTTCTTTTCTTTTCTTTTCTTTTCTTTTTGTTTGAACACCCACCTGGACTAAGTACCACACCGGTCACCCCACTATAAAGGTGTGACAAAGGGCTGCTGTTTGCCACGGCCTTAAGTGGAGGAGTCCACAGGTGTGCCAGGTTGGGCCTAATCAGCCCGAAGGCTTCTGGGAATTGGAGTTCCCTGAACTTGTGGCACCTTGTCCCCGTCGCCCTCTGCTGGCAGCCAGCAGCACAGCCTGGGCGCTTACAGATCTCCCAGTCACGGATGGCTGTAGCACCACCTGGCATTGATCTCCCAATGATTGGCCTAACACCAAGACACATGCCCAATAGGAAGCCTCATGAGGTGCAATTCCTAAACACAAAATAGATTTTGGTAAACAGCAGCACAGACTGTGAGCACATGTCCACATGTATGTACAGTGGTGCTTGAAAGTTTGTGAACCCTTTAGAATTTATATATTTCTACATAAATTTGACTTCACACAAGTGCTAATTTTACATAATCTCAGTAAAATGAGTCTTAGAATTACACAGAAGCTTTTCAACAGCAACGGTTCAAATCGCCTAGTACTGTAACATTAAAGCCATTGAGATGAAAAGTGTCGTAGTTCTCATTTTGGACATATTTGTATATTTGTAATATTTTGTTCTGAGGTTGACAGTTTGGACATTTTACCGTCCAAGTAAGCTCACACTCTAGTTTCGTACGTTGCACGTGGGCTCAAACTGGTCCAGAATGCTTGGTGAAAATCTACAGCTCTGTTTTTCAGGCGAGTTTTTTTTTTTTCTTATTTTTTTCTCTTTTCTCCAGTAGTTTTCTGACACTTTGGCAGCCAAGCCTCAGTAATTGGGAATGACATCTGCAATCATCCATGCTCCGTGTCAATTCCCCCAACAGTGATTTATTTACTGATGATATGAGGGGCTCCTGAAAAGACTGCTCTGTTTGTTCTGCATCAGCAAAATCACAGTCACGGCAGAAATGAGTAGGGAATGACAGGCTGTGAGAGAGAGAGAGAGAGAGAGAGAGAGAGAGAGAGGGAGAGAGAGAGAGAGAGACTTATATATACAGATATAACTCATTAGGTTTCATGTAGCTGCAGAAAACATCCCTATAAGACTCTATTGACCTCCCGAAACAGCTAAATTACGCTTTAAGGAATGTATGTTTTTAAGAAGCATGTGCGAGCGCGCAGTGCTGGGTGGCAGCCGCCTCTATTCCTCACACACGAAGCTTTGTGTGACTCTTGAATGCTTTTTGTCACATGTCATTAGTCACTCTGAAAGACGCCCAGGTAATGGAGTGCTCCCTCCTTTTCTTTCCCTTTTTTTCTCCTCCTCCTCGACCCAGCTCAGGAGAATTTTTCTGTGATTGATGGCGGATCATTCCAAACTGCCTGACAGAACTTTCCATTTCGGCGAAGGAAATTGTTCTTTTCCCTCCACATGCTCCTTCTTGAACCGAGCACTGAGGCTGCATTCGCTATACCGCTGAGTCCGACAATAAAATGATGATTGATATCGCTTCGCATCAGCAGCCAATTACAGGTTTCTTTTGACCTTAATGGAATGGAAATTGCCGAGATGAAAACGATATGCTCTTATTTCATTAAAGGTAACTATGACAACGGCATGGTTGGATAACACAGCGTAATTTGTTTATTTATCAAACTGTCAGAAGTTGGACGTTTCTAATGGCGGGTTATTGATTAACGAGGGCTTTTTTGGCTCGACGGCGGGGTTTCGTTTTCTGTCGCCTCATTTTCAACGAGACGAGTGCAAAATCCTAACGGTCGTTTCCTCGGACGTCGCGATCAGGGTTCGTGTCACGCAAGACCTGGGATGCGCTTGTGGTCATCTAACTACGGACAAGAAACCACTGACAGCCATAGATTCCACTCATAACCTGAGCGTTAAAATTCACTATCCCACTGTTGTCGGAGAAGAACCTTGTATCTCCATTTTTGTCGTTTTTCGGTTTTTGACACAGTGTGAAGGTACCTGGTGTTCTTTACATTGTGTGTGAATTTCATGAAGATTGGACCAAAAGAAACGGCCCAAAATGTCTTGGAGAAAATTCTGGTTCCATTGACCTCCATTAAAAGTAAAGTAGGTTTTTCCCTTCTCCTGTAAAGTTGTCATTTTGGAGATACGAGGTTTTCTTCTGGCAGCAGCGAGATGTAAAAAAGCGTGGTTAAAGAGTGAGCGTACAGAGAACACCCTCACCTACACCACGGCTACGCCGCTATACCTCTGGGTGCAGTATTCCTTTGGGTATTTTACCCAAACACTTCACACTTCGTGGTGTTTTTCTGTTTCACTGTGTTCTGCTCTGAGTGTTTGAGTGTGCGTTGGGCTCTTTTATGCCGTTCCAGAACAAACCATCTCTGCTTCTGCAGCCGAAGCCTCCGCTGAGCACTAGTATTTGTCATAAAGCGAAACTCTCTCAGCTGATCCACATTGATCAGTGAAGCTTTTTCACACCGAATCTGAGGAGAATTCAGCTGCTGTAATGGCACGGTTCTGCCTGGCTGTTTCCCATCGGCCTCTGGGAGGCTCCCAGAATTCCTCGGCGGACATGTCGTGGAGCGCAGCCCGCTTCGATATATGAGCTATATTTCACAAAGTCAAAAGAATCGATCCATTACAGCCCATCTGGGATGCCTGGAATGCATCCAGCTCCCGTTCTTTCTCGCCTCTCTCCCTCTCTCTTTTGAAGCGCCGCCTGCTTTCGGGCTCACTCGTGATCAGCGCCGTGCATTCGGGGAATTTGTCATTGTATCGAATATGTTTCGAGGCAGCGAAGAGAGAAGAACAATTACAGAGACTCCTCCGCGGACAAATCCGTGATATTTTCGCAAACTTTCTACATCGACTTTTATCCTCTGAAACAAAGACGAATCACATGAATGGAGGATATTTCTCAAGTGGAGTTTTAGCCCATGTGTGATTACATAGCTACACTAATATGGGTGCATAAAAGCACTGAGCTGCTTATGCAGGCAGTCTATACAGTCACTGTGCTCCACCTTGCTGGTGCAGTTAGACGCTGCGGCCCTTTGTCTGCGGTCAGCTGTTTCCACAGCAGTCCTGTGGTAAGAAACTAGCCAGAGTTGAAGTACAGGGTGAATGTTTCTAATAAACTGGCCATAAGTGGATGTACAGTGTAGGGATTTCCAATAAAATGTCCTGTTGGAGGATGTACAAGATAAAGGTAGGTGTTTCTAATAAAGTAGCAAAAAGAGTTGGCAGTTATTTATTCGGTGATCATTTATATCCTAGTTAGGACCCTGAGTAGAAGCCAGCAGGTGTTTCCTATAAAGTGGCCAGTGAGTGGAAGTACAAAGTAGGCATTTCTAATAAAGTGGCCAGTTATTGAAAGTACAGAGTAGGTGTTTCTAATGAAGTGGCCAGTCTGGGGAAGCTCAAGATTGGGGTTTCTAATGAAGTGGCCAATGAGTGGAAATACAATGTAGGCGTTTCTCATAAATTGGCCAGTGAGCGAAAGTACATGGTAGGGCTTTCTGATAAAGTGGCCGGTTAATGGAAGTACAAGGTAAGTGTTTCTAAAGTGGCCAGTTGGTGAAAGTACAAAGTAGGTGTTTCTCATAAAGTGACCACTTGGTGGAAGTACAACAAAGGTGTTTCTCATAAAGTGGCCACTTGGTGGAAGTACAAAGTAGGTGTTTCTCATAAAGGGGCCAGTGAGTGGAAGTACAAGGTTGTGGGTTCTAATAAAGCAGAGTCTAAGAATTTGTGAATAGCTAATTAAAAACAATAGCCTCCTGTGTTTATTGCTTGTCCAAAAAGTCTCCCTAAAAAAGTGCCTGCAGAGGAGTGCTCGAAAACTGGAGCAGTTACTGCCGTTGTGCCCTTGAGAAAAGCACTTAAAACCAGACTCGCTTCAGGGTGACTGTCTCTGTAGGTGACTAATGTAAGTTGCCCTGGACAAAAAAGTGTCAGCTGAATGTGAATGTGAACGACTGCTGTAATTTTGACATGTGGACCTTGTTGAAACTTACTCAGACGGAGCGGTGATGGCTCATCATTTACATCGCTCCCTGCATTTCAGAAAGAGTCCGGGTTTTTTTGGTAAGTCCTTGGAGGGAGAATTATGGAGACATCTTTCCGCTAAGAATCTGACCTTTGTTTTGAAACATATAAAGTACTTACCAGGAATATCCAGTGGGGAAGTGGCACTTGCCTGAAGCCATCTCCAGGCTTTTTACAATGCGTATCATTCCAAAAGGCTGGCTGTCCTCCGGAGACCATGGTGCGCTCTGTCACGGCAAACAAATAGACCAAAGAGAGGGTGTCCTTGAAAGCCAGCGGACTTTTTGCAACGATTTGATTTCACTCGCAGCGACTTTCGTCATCCTTCGCCGTTTGTTCCTGAGCTCAGTTGTTTTTGGTGGACGATATACATTTGTCCAAATAAGAGCTCCTGAATGGTGTTTGGACTGGATGTACAGTATGGTCCAAAGTCACAGAGCAGCATTTTCTTTATTTCATTTCCAGTCAAATCAGCCATTGGATATTCTTTGTTTTAGCATCAGGAAAAATTTAATTCTCAACGCAGTTTTAAATATGCTGTTATTTACTGCTTGTAAGTTTTCAAAGAAATCTGCACTACCAAAGTTCAGTCTTAGAAGTTGGTTGAGGACTTTGGTGTCTGCGCTCTGGGCTGGTCAGTCCATCGTTCAGCTTCTTTGATTGATGTGTCCGTCTCCTTTTCTCAGCGAGGTTCTTCTTGATCAGCTACACGTCCTTTCAGACCCATGGCGCTGAGTGGTCTTCTCACAGTGGAAGGATGGACAGAAGCACCTGTGGATGTTTTCAGATCTGAAGCAGCTTCATCTTCTCCTCTCTCTCAGAGCTCAAAGCTTTCAGGGCTGTTTATCTGATGGGGGCAGTTTTGGGGTCTAGCAGGTCTTCCAGGTGGCTGTTAGAAGCCACATTTTCTCTGTAGACATTTATTTTCCTTCGACTTTCTCCTTCTTTACGCAAAAGGATTCTGATCTTTTCAGAAATATCTCCTCAAAATGAACAACTTGCACTTCATGCCTGTTCTGAACGGACATAAATTGATCACAAGTCGTAAGATTCAGCTTATTGAAGAACCTTCTCCGAGAACATTATCTGGAACCTCTTCATACTGGCACGCCATGTACAACAAAGGTTGTTCAAAGAACTGCACATCGGAAAAGTGGTTCTTCTTCGGCAAATCTACCAGTTTTCCAGCTTTATTTTCAGTCTTACCTTGTTTTTTGTTGTGTTTGCCATTGAACTTGGTAGAAAGGTTCAATGATCAATTGCATTGTACTCAATTTACACCATGAGGACAACCCCCCCGTGAAAAAAGGGAGAAAAGACGACAAAGAATAAACAATCGCTCTGAGCAGTTTTCAAACAGCCATTATTTTACATACAGGGACAAAGGGACACTAATTAAAAGCCATTAATCATTTCCACCAAATGTTATCAACCAGGGCATTGGTTGCTGCGAGCGACGTGCACTTAACCCCACTAAATAAGCTTTTAACAGCACAGTAATCCAAAAGCGAAGGATGTGTACGCTCAAATATCCGCCAGCGTTGCAAATTAGAGGCTAAACTTATTGTGAGCTGGGTCTTACCTTAACTCTATCTCATCATCTTCCATCACGCCCTCTTCTTAGCGTCTCTATTATGCAAGTGCTCAATCCCTTATTAGCATCACGCGGTGATAACCTCCATTGTCATGGTTCAAAAGCTGTTCTTGCGATTCAGCTGTTTCGCCGTAATCACTTCAGCTAATGCAGAACAAGCGTCGAATCCGATAATTATCTTATTCAGCCTCCATGTCTTTTATGCCCTGGAAATATAATGTGATATTGAAAAGTCCTACGCCAGATTCATTGTAATGCATTTGTCCCACTATGCCAGGAGGATGGGGGCGGGGGCGGGGGGTGGAGGAGGGGGTCCTGTGATCACCCCTTTTGCCCTTGTGCAGAAAAGCCGTGTACATTAGCTTATCAGCACCGTCTGATTATCACTGACAGTGATCCAGATTTTAAATGTGCATGGAAGATTTGCATAATTCATGTCATTTTTTTAAGCGCTCCGTTCCTGGCAGCACGCGATCCTCGTCAGAGCCATTAGCTAAGCGGCCGCGGCTCGGCGGATTCCGGCTCCTAGCGGCCGCCGACTTTGCCGGTACACAAGGCGGTCAGAGGTCGCCGTCTGAAGGCTTGCTTTTTCAGCTGCGCCGCATTATGCATTCAAACGGTCTGTATTTTAATGGGCTCTGGGGAACTTTCGCCATCGCCACGAATTCTCTAGCAACTCTTACCATGTGTTGCTGACCTTTGGCAGCCTCATGAATAAACTTCAAAGGAGGAGATGATTTGAATTACATCCACGTCTTTTTAAGTCGTCCTTATTTCTCCAAGTTCGGCGTTTGTTTTGCTCCTATTTCTTCGCTAAAAATGAATTGCGGCATCATAATTAGGGTGTTTTGGCGCATCGTTCTCATCCCGAGGCAGGTGCGCTATTGAAGAGCTAAGCTGAGGTGCACCTTCTAGTGTAAAATCTCAGGTGTAATGTGGGCCCATAATCAGCCACTTGACAGAAAACCAGGTGCTGAAGTGCTGACGTATTAAAACTGGCTAAAACTTGTTCCTCAGTCATGCTGCTGTTGTAATAGTACATTTTTTTTAAAAAAGGCCACCCCCCTTTTTTTGGGGGTAATCTACATTTCTGGCAGTTCTGAACTCACCTTCCTGACGCGCTCCCTATTACGAATGCAGATGTCGGAGTATCGACGCAGGAGCTTTACTTCAAAAGTGAAGCCGCGGATACCTCCAGCTAGAGCAAGGATTTATTACTTCCAGCAGCATTTGCATAATTGTATGCATCTCATGCCGTGTGGGTACACACTGCCTGCATGGATGATCAGTCCTTATCTTAAAACCACACCAAAAAAGATAAAGGAAAAGGGGGGAAAGACGCATGCTGAAAAGAAGTAATCTCGGTTCCTGCTGTACACGTCAAATTATTCAAATTATTTAGGATCCGACGCTCAAAAACTGTTACAGTTGGAGCTCACCGGCTTTTGGTAATCACCTTGTTCTTCTGATGTTGGATAAGGAAGCTTAATAATATGTAAGGAGATGTTTGATTGACATCTGCTCTTCGCCAAAAATTTGGGGACACTCTTTCTTTTTGAAGGCTTCTGGCTTTTCCAACTAAAAATCCCGTTTCAGTGATCATAAAACAGCGCTGTGGAATTTTTAGTCATCAGGAATGACGCTTTTTCACAAGCTGTGCTTGTTGGGTGATGTTTTTAGGCCACATCCTGGAAAAACTATTACGGCTCTATATAATGCTTTACGTATTAGTTAGGTTTCAAAACATAGCAACGTTCTCCAGTCCATAGAAGCCAAACACGTAAACTTATAAAACAGCTTGTTTTAAATTCATTGTTTCCGTGACGTCGCCACATTTTACCGTACAGAAATTAAGCCCCGCCCACTTACACTGAGGTTATAAGTAGTGTTTCAGCTGGAACTGCCCTTTGAAAGAAGCAATCAGAACATAACTCATTAACATATCGTCGCTGTCCCATGCATCTCCAGTTTTGTCGATTTTTTTGTTTTCTAATCATTTTAACACACCAGCTGGCAAAAATTTAATGGTGCATGGACTAATAGAAATGCTCTCAATTCACTTTGAACAACATCTTTTTACATTGACTTACATTGAAAGGTACGAGGGTTTTTGCCCTCTCCTGTAAAGTCACTATTTTGGAGATACTTGTTTTTCATTGGACAGTAGACTTCTTGCTTTTTTAACTGAAAAAATGTCCCTGAATTTTTCATTTTTTTATTATTTACTGTAAAGCAGCTCTGCGGAACGTTTATCTTCATCAATCTTTAATAATGACCCAAACATTTTTTAAAAGCATGTTTTGTTCATTGTTTCTGTGAGTTCATCAAAACCGGCCCATTTATTTAGCTTCGCCCACTTAGACTGAAGTTATACGAGGCGCTTCTGCCTCCGCTGCCTTTAGAATGAAGCCTTGAGAACAAAACTCATTTACATATATAAAAAGATAGTAGATATGTAGATATGTGCTCTTTGTCCATCAAAAATTTGGGGACACTCTTTCTTTTTGAAGACTTGTATTTTCAACTAATGGTTGGTTGGATAGTGTAGTGGGTAACACCTCTGCCTTCTACGCTGTAGACTGGGGTTCAATCCCCACCTGGGTAAACACCCTACACTATACCAATAAGAGTCCTTGGGCAAGACTCCCAACACCACCTTGGCCTGCCTGTGTAAAATGATCAAACTGTAAGTCGCTCTGGATAAGAGCGTCAGCCAAATGCCATAAATGTACAAATCTGTGTATTATTTTAGTTATCATGAAGCAGAACTGTGGAATTTCTATCTTCTGTCCTCAGTAATGATAGTATTTCATAAACTATGAGTGTTGGGTGATGGTTTTAGGCCACATCCTGGAAAATCTTTCGTTCACAGTCCGTGCAGAACAGATATGGAAACTAAACTTAAAACAGCTTGTTTTAAATTCATTGTGTCCGTGACGTCAGCTCCACTTACCTACGCTGAAGTTACAAGTAATGTGTCAGCCTGCACTTATTGAATGAAGCCATCTGAATAAAGCTCATTTACATATGGAAAAATGGATTTAGTGGATGTGAGCTCTTTGCCCATCAAAAATTTGGGGACAATGCTTTCTTGTGAAGACGTTTTGCTTTTTTAACTAAGAAAAGTCCCTGAAAAATGTTTAGTCACCATAAAGCAGTTCTGTGGAACTTTGATCTTCATCAATCTGTAATAAAGACCCAACAGTTTTCTTTTACAAACTGTTTTAGAAGCAGGTTTCGTGATGGTTTTAGAAGGCCGCATCACGAAAAACTACATTTCTTCACATTTTGCTTTAATAACTAAGTTTGATATAATATTTATTCATTTGTTTCAGAACATACCGCTTGTTCTCCAGTGCATACAGACCACATATGGAAACTAAACAAACAAAAAAAGAACAGCTTGTTTAAAAGTCATTATTTCTGTGACCAAAACCAAAACCATTTATTTAGCCTACAGAAATTTACCATAAAGCAGCGCTGTGGAATTTTTATTTCCAGTCCTCAGCAATGATTTTCTTTCAGAATGAAGGTATGATGGGTGAGGGTTTTAGGGCACATCCTGGGAAACATTTATGGTTCTATATAATGCATTAAATGTTTGCTAGGTTTCAAAACATTCCTATCATTTAAAATCTGTACAGATCAGCAGGTGGTGGACAAAGTGCACAAACTACGTAGTCGAGTTAAAGTGGAGACCCCCAAGATAAATATCCCTCCAGTAAAAGTAGAAGTTCCTCCCTTTAGACCTCCACTTGAGTAAAAGTACTAAAGTATTTCCCTTCAAATGTACTTAAGTATAAAGTAAAAGTACTAAAAGAGTAATTCTGGCTCTGATGTCCTGTTATCATTTTTATAACCAGACTGGCTTCATGAACTCATTTCAGGTGAAAGTCCTCCAGCGTCTCTCTTGGTAAACCAGTCTTTTAATAGAACGTCATTAATTAGTGACGCTGACGTCTATTAAAATGATCAGAAGCACAAAACACTGAAGGTAAACAGTTTCCATCAGGGAGAACCGAGTGGCTCTGAAATCACTTTTTACACACAAGCAAAGTTTCAGTTTCAGATTTATTTACAACATGTAACGTTGCAATGTTTTGACATGTGACGTTTTTATACACACAGAAACCAAAAGGAACGACAGATTTCTCAAAATGTAGGAGGAAAAAGTCGATATTAGACTCTGAAATGTAGTGGAGTGAAAGGAAAAAGTTGCCCAGAACGGAGAAACTTCAGTACAGATACACCAAAAATACTAAAGTACAGAAACCAATTACATTTACTCAGATACTCAGTTAGTGTCCACCACTGCAGACCATATATGGAAACTAAACTTCATTAAAACATGAAATTCATTGTTTCCGTGTCACCCCAACCAAAACATTTACAGAAATTTAGCTCCGCCCACTTACACTAAAAGTTATAAGAAGTGTTTCAGCTGGAACTGCTTTCTGAATGAAGCCGTCAGAGCCAAACTTATTTACATATGTACAAAATATGTTTTATAGATGCCCATCAAAGTTTGAGGACACTGCTTTCTTTTGAAGACTTTCAATGGAAATTTTTCATTTTTTGGTGGAAAAATTTTCAACTGAAAATTATATATCTGTAGTATATTTATCTTCATCAATCATTCAACAGTTTTCATTCAAACCTTTAAAAGCAGAGGTCACACTGTCTGTGGATGGTCCCCTACAGATGGTCTACAGAGACCTAAATCAGTAACAAACTCTCTGGTGATGTTCAGTTGATTATCAACAACATTGGGGTTGGGGTTATGAGCAGATGTAGGTTTTACCTTGAGGTTAGTGCTGATAAACCCTGTCACACTGAACTTCAGTAGCATTGAATGAAAGTTTAGTTCAGCGTTACTTGAAGACAGACTGAGGTTTGACAAATCATCTCCAGTGGACCATCCAAATAAAGCTTTACCAAACCTGTCGTTTAAAGGTTTTAGATGGCCATATCAGGGTAAAAATGACTTTCTATATAAGGAAACTAAACTTTTTTCCACATTTATTGTTTCTGTTATGTCACCAAAGCATTTATTCAGAGTTTAGCCCTGCCCACTTACACTACCGCTATAAGGAGTGTTTCAGCCTGCTCTGTTTATGGGTCATTCTACAGAAATGAAACGTCCACTTTTCCTGTCTCTCCATAGGAGTCACTGGTGTGACCGATCCTCACTGGTGTTCCACATAATAAAAGAAACACCGGAGACGTTTTTAATGATCAGTGCGTTTTACAGAACATCAAACCACACGCCGTCCATCAGGGAACGTCAACTAAAATATGGAATTTAATCCATTTGTGTTTCTATTTTTTCACAGTGACCTCAGAATAAAGTCGGTCACACCAGTGACGTCAGCTAAAGGCTTCATATGAGATCATGAGCTGAATGAGAAGATCTCTGAGAACTGAGAGACGCAGTGGACTCACCATGAGCTTTTCTCCATAGATCCGCAGTAAACAGGTCAAAGGAGGTCGAGTGACGTCATCGGCGTGACTTTTATTTCAAAATAAGAGACTTTTTTATTACGCGGTAACACCAGTGACACGACTCCTGGGGAACTCCTGAATTTATATTTCACATTTGTTTTCTTAATGTCGTTTAGTTTATATATTTCATAGTCATGTATAGATTATTCTAGTTAAAGTTGCAGAAAAAAAGCTCTTCTGTGGTGCTTGGAGTTCTAGATGATTGCTTTAAAAACCAGTATTGCTAAATTGAGGCTCAAGAAGGCGAAATTGATCAAATAACTTATTGTTTTATTTTAAAATATATATAAATATAATTTGTAGCCCTAACATGTTCAAGTGAAATATATCTGTAAATGCTAGGGACACAAATATTAATGTTTCCGTAGAATTATTTTTTAACTGAAGTAATCAGAACAGAGCTCATTTGCATATATGCCAGTCTTTAAGGCCCTGCAACTAAAAAACAGCCTGTTTGATTCCGAGGAATAAAGAGAGGCTGCATTAAAAATTCAACGATGACTGTTGTCGGTACATAAACACACACAAAGGTCATAAGTTGAACCTTGCAAAGAATATACAAGAGAAATGTAGGATATGGACCTGTCGACATCTGAGGCCCGGGAGCAGAACTGCATCATTAGTGGAGCATCCAGGCACTGAAGCGCCCCCAGTATGAAGTAAATATAAGCAAATTGGCCGCTCTACTTGCCGCTATAGGCGTCAAAGGGTTCATGATGATCGGCTGGTGGGGCGTCACCCTTGAAAATACACATATTGTGAAATAAATAACATTTTACATTTCAGAATGAACCTCTCCAACTAATAGTAATGAATACAATCACTTAGGATTTATTTATCACTTATTATATAAATAATTACAGATCTGTAAGTGAAACTAGATATGTGATCATAATCACAAGAGATAGTCATAATAAAAAGATCAAATTTGATCACTGAGGTCAAACAATGCTTCAGAATGATTCTCGGTTCTGAAATAAAGGTTCGGTATTCATATCCACAGAACTTTAATCCTGTACTACACAGATTAGCTTACCTCAGTCAAATTAAGGCTGTCCAATAGGACATTTCAACACCTGCTGCACCACCGTCTAATGAGACAAACCCCCCAAAAAACTCTTCAGATATTATTATATTTATAGTTTAGTTATGAAGTTATAGTAACTAATGTTTTGTTGAAACGCCAGTTCGTGAACTGAATCATCTGGCATGGTGGGTTTCTGTCTGCACCCACATGCTCACAGTGTCCTTTCACTCAGCTGTTTTAAGGTCACATGCTGAGTCCGTTGGCGAGAGTCTGAGGGTCAGAGAGGTCCAAAAAATGCCAGCATCCCAAATAGCATCAGAGAGCGCAGCGGAGAGCAGAAAGGGCAGAAATGACACATAATAGCGGAGTGAAGGGGCGGACAGATGCCGCCAAATAAACGAATAAATAAATAAATAAATACATAAATAAATAAAGGACTGTAAACAAAAGCAGCCGTGTTTAAAACACAAGCAGCAGGACACAATCACAGCATCCCGCACCGAAACCTCCCAAAACCTCGAACACCACCACAGTCTCTCTCGCTCTCTCTCTCTCTCTCTCTCTCTCTCTCTCTCTCTCTGTTTCTTTGTCTACCTACTCGATCTCTCTCTTCCCTCTCTCTACCTGCTCTTTCTCTCTCTCCTTACATTCTCTACCTTTCTCTACCACCTTCATGACTCTCTCTACTCTCTCTCTCTTTCTGTCTCTACCTGCTCCATCACTCTCTCTACCCTCTCTGTGAATCTCTCTCTACCTTCTTTCTCTCTACCTGCTCTCCGCTTCTCTTTCCATCTCTCTCTCTCTCTCTCTCTCTCTCTCTTTACATGCTATCTTTCTCTACCACCTTTTGACTCTCTCTTTCCATTTCATTCTCTAACTCTCTCAGTCTTGTCTTTTTTCTTTCTCACCCTCCTTAGAGTTCCTCTCTCTTTCTTTCTTGATCTGTCTCTCTATACCATCTCTTTCTCTTTGTTTTCAATCTCACTTTCTCTACCTTCTCTATCCTTCTTTACCATGTCTTTCTTCCTCTCTCTTTACCTGCTCTTTCTATTTTCATTCTCTCTCTCTCTCTCTCTGTCTCTCTCTCTCTCTCTCTCTCAACCCTTTCAACCGCCACCTCTCTTGCCTGTGTGGGTTTCTCCACAGTCGGAGGGAAAACAAACCCAGCAGTGCATCTTCAGCCGGATCTTCAGAAGTGAGCCGGTTTAATAATTCCTGAGGAATAAAAAGGGCAGGAAGCCTTTGTGAAGTGATCTCACCCGGAACACACCCCTGGTGGTCTCCGGCCAAACGCTGCCAGCTGCCGTCCGGCCTTATTCTTCCCTCAGCTTGCGACAGTCTGCTGCCTCCACCCTGTTGAGATCCTCTACAGATAGAAGCTGGAAGCTCTGAGCCTCAACAGGGACAGGAAAACAATGTAAGACTGAAGAGACTCTTTTATGGAGTCACTGTCATAACAAAACCTTACATCTCCACAACGGTACGTCGGTTCTTTCGGTTCCTCAAACTCACACAGTAGTTTCATGGTAGTTAATGAATAATCACAAATAGTTACTGAATAATTCATAATAGACACTGAATAATTGATAGTAATTACTGAATAATCAATAGTAGCTACTGAATAATTCATAACAGGACCTGGAAAAACTCATAAATGCATTTATCTCCAGCAGGCTGCACCACGGCAGCGGTCTCGTTACTGGCCTTTCCGTGATCAGACAGCGAGAGCTTATTCAAATGGATCTGCTGGAACGCTCATGAGAAAAAAGAGATCTGAGCACTTCACTCCAGTCTTCACAGCACCGGATACCAATTTACTACAGCCTTGATTTTAAAGAGCTTCTAATTGTATAAATTTCTGAAAGGCCATGAACTGAAATACACTGCTGAACTGCTTGACACAGAAACCAATAGGCCTCTCCGATCACGCAGGACCGGTCAGTTAGTAGAGTCCAGAATGGGAACCAAACAGATGAGGTCAGATCACTCCAAATGCAGCCATTTTTAAGGCCACTTGTCTTTGTTTAGCATTGCACTTTATCTTTTATTATATATATATATAAATTCTTAATTTGGTTTTTGGTTTTTATTTAACTGTCAAATGCCTTTCTGAGGTGCTGGATCTGAGGACATCATAAGCTTTATTATTGAATATAATTTAACCCCATAAAATCTCAGGTTTATTGAGTTTTGAGGTGAGTTTTAGGTTTACCATTTACATTTTAGGTCCAAATTGTCATTGGAGTGAGTTTTAAGTGGAGATTATTGTTAGTGTGAGTTTTAGGTTTAGAGTTTAGGTTTTGGGTTGAGATTAATTATATAGTAAATTTTAGATTTAGAGTTTTCGTTATGGGTTGAGATTATTGTTAGAGTGAGTTTTAGGTTTAGAGTTTAGGTTTTGAGTTGAGATTAATTATAGAGTAAGTTTTAGATTTAGAGTTTTCGTTTTGGGTTGAGATTATTGTTAGAGTGAGTTGTAGGTTTAGAGTTTAGGTTTTGAGTTGAGATTAATTATAGAGTAAGTTTTAGATTTAGAGTTTTCGTTTTGGGTTGAGATTATTGTTAGAGTGAGTTTTAGGTTTAGAGTTTAGGTTTTGAGTTGAGATTAATTATAGAGTAAGTTTTAGATTTAGAGTTTTCGTTTTGGGTTGATATTATTGTTAGAGTGAGTTGTAGGTTTAGAGTTTAGGTTTTGAGTTGAGATTAATTATAGAGTAAATTTTAGATTTAGAGTTTTCGTTTTGGGTTGAGATTATTGTTAGAGTGAGTTTTAGGTTTAGAGTTTAGGTTTTGAGTTGAGATTAATTATAGAGTAAGTTTTAGATTTAGAGTTTTCGTTTTGGGTTGAGATTATTGTTAGAGTGAGTTTTAGGTTTAGAGTTTAGGTTTTGGGTTGAGATTAATTATAGAGTAAGTTTTAGATTTAGAGTTTTCGTTTTGGGTTGAGATTATTGTTAGAGTGAGTTGTAGGTTTAGAGTTTAGGTTTTGAGTTGAGATTAATTATAGAGTAAGTTTTAGATTTAGAGTTTTCGTTTTGGGTTGAGATTATTGTTAGAGTGAGTTTTAGGTTTAGAGTTTAGGTTTTGGGTTGAGATTAATTATAGAGTAAGTTTTAGATTTAGAGTTTTCGTTTTGGGTTGAGATTATTGTTAGAGTGAGTTGTAGGTTTAGAGTTTTCGTTTTGGGTTGAGATTATTGTTAGAGTGAGTTGTAGGTTTAGAGTTTAGGTTTTGAGTTGAGATTAATTATAGAGTAAATTTTAGATTTAGAGTTTTCGTTTTGGGTTGAGATTATTGTTAGAGTGAGTTTTAGGTTTAGAGTTTAGGTTTTGGGTTGAGATTAATTATAGAGTAAGTTTTAGATTTAGAGTTTTCGTTTTGGGTTGAGATTATTGTTAGAGTGAGTTGTAGGTTTAGAGTTTTCGTTTTGGGTTGAGATTATTGTTAGAGTGAGTTGTAGGTTTAGAGTTTAGGTTTTGAGTTGAGATTAATTATAGAGTAAGTTTTAGATTTAGAGTTTTCGTTTTGGGTTGAGATTATTGTTAGAGTGAGTTGTAGGTTTAGAGTTTAGGTTTTGAGTTGAGATTAATTATAGAGTAAGTTTTAGATTTAGAGTTTTCGTTTTGGGTTGAGATTATTGTTAGAGTGAGTTGTAGGTTTAGAGTTTAGGTTTTGAGTTGAGATTAATTATAGAGTAAGTTTTAGATTTAGAGTTTTCATTTTGGGTTGAGATTATTGTTAGAGTGAGTTGTAGGTTTAGAGTTTAGGTTTTGAGTTGAGATTATTGTTAGAGTGAGTTGTAGGTTTAGAGTTTAGGTTTTGAGTTGAGATTAATTATAGAGTAAGTTTTAGATTTAGAGTTTTCGTTTTGGGTTGAGATTATTGTTAGAGTGAGTTTTAGGTTTAGAGTTTAGGTTTTGAGTTGAGATTATTTATAGAGTGAGTTTTAGATTTAGAGTTTTCGTTTTGGGTTGAGATTATTGTTAGAGTGAGTTGTAGGTTTAGTGTTTAGGTTTTGGGTTAAGATTAATGTTGAAGTGAATTTTAGGATTAGAATTTAGGTTTTGGGTCGAGGTTGATATTACATTACTTCACAAAGCAGGATTTCTCAGTTTAAAGAGAACTGGCACATGCTAAATTTAAACAAGAAGGCAGATACACAATGAAAACGCTCAGTAGGTCGATAACGATTGAAGCACAGGCTTATAAACTACACTAAAGGTATCACATGAGTGAGCATGAGTGATGCTCGACAGTACCCTCCCTCCAAAGAGGGAGCCAGAGACGACCACCATGCCCACCACCGGAGATTCGAACAGGGGCAGACCCAGAGCTGCCGAGGCGCTGGATTGACAAGGTTCGTCCATAATGACCCCGCCAACAGACAGGAATTGAACCAGGGAGCACTATCCAGGGGCAACCCCTAGGGCGAGGAATAGGCTTGTCAGGGTGCTGCCTGTGGAAGTCTGCGATGAGACCAGGGTCCAGGATGTCTTGTGCTGACACCCAACACTGCTCCTCCAGGCCGTACCCATCCCAGTCTACAAAGTACTGTAAGTTACCTCCTCGTCTCCGGGAGTCCAGCAGCATGTGGACAGCGTAAACTGGCGCCCCATCTATCTCCTCCGGGGGAGGTGTCGTGTTATCTGGGATAGCCTCATCCAACGGCCCTGTAACAACAGGTTTAAGGAGAGATACATGAAATGAGCAGGATATTCTGAAACGAGGGGGTAAATCCAATCTAGAAGTGACTTAATTTATTCTTTTCAGCACTTTAAAAGGTCCAACATATTCAGGGTATTATTTCCTGCTTCCCTCTGTGACTCTGAAGTCCTTGGTGGATAACCACAATCTTTCCGCAGGTTGAAACACAGGGTTCTCACTTCTGTGACAATCTGCTTGTTCCTTGTTCCTCTGTAGTATTGTCATAATGTGTTGGTGAGTCTCTTCCCAAACCTTCTCACTCCTTTGCATCCAGGCATCGACTGCGGGAACATCCTGTCCAAGGTGCTAATGGTGGCCGGTATCCTAAAATACACTGGAAGGGGGTCAGATCCGTAGCTGAACTGGTTAATGAGTTCTGCACTATCTCAGCCCATGGTAAGTAACGCAACCAGTCTGAAGGGTTGTGATGACAGAACAGATCCACCGTCTGCATGATGGGTGAAGTGTTCTGTAACGGCACAGATTGAATCAGACGCTCGCTGCAAGAACGACCAAGAAAGGCTTTACTGATGGACATGCAATTGGAGCTCGAAGTCACAAAGCAGGCATGGGTCAACCAAAAAACTCAGCCAGAAAACAAACATAACCATAAACAAACAATCCAAAGGGTGAGGCAAAGAAGCAATGTCCAGAATACAGTCCAAAAGGTCAGAACCCGGTGAGATAACCAAAGGCAGACAGGCCAAAGGTTTAGACAAAAAACATAATCGGAATAAACAGGGAAAAAGGTCATAAACAAGAAGGCGGATACACCATGAAAACGCTCAGTAGGTCGATAACGATACAATATGTTGCGCTCTGTCTAAGCTCAAGTCCGGCCTTATAACCTATACTAAAGATATCACATGACCTCAGACACAGGTGACCCGAATCAGTATTCAGGAGAGCGAGAGCGGTGATTGGAGCAGGTCCGAGGTTGCAGGAGTCTTGCGATCTCCCAGAGGAGTCTTGCAATGGAGTCCGATTGAGAGTCAGAGCCTGAGGGATGTGTGACACTAAACACGACTAGTTGTTCTTTGTTCAGGTAAACTCTTTATACGTCACATACTACTCATAATCTTTTTACCAAAACGTTTACAGAGCCCTGTGGAGTTTATACTACACACGTACTCAGTCGGTGTCTAGAGCTTGCTTTGCATTTCAGTTTAATTTAGATAGACAGTCTTGAAATGTCCCATCGTGTTACCCACAGTAATGGTCTAGTACTCTGGCGTTTGTACCAGTTCATACTAAAAGCTCCAGTGACTGTAAAGGAGTTACCTTTCACTAAAGAGTGATTTGTTTAAACCTGATAGCCTGATTACGGAGAGAGAGAAATGAACGCAATAGAGCGAGTTTGCAGTGGAATGCTTCTAGCTGCTGCTGTGTGGCTGGTTCTGGGTGGGAGCAGAAACCCGTTGCGTTTCCATTTCCCGCTGATTTTCAGCTCAGGCTGCTGGAGAGTAATGAACAGCAGGCCGAGCTTCAACCTCACAGCGAGATTTCTGAACAGAATCTCTGGGATGCGGCAAGGTTTCGGAAGAAAAGCGAACCCTACCTGCAAGGAACCACCCTGGTGAGGAATGTCTGCTTTATCAGTAGCCAGTGAATCTTTGCATTAGGTGACCTCTTTCGCTGTGGACCACATTAACCACCATGAACACCCTGCACAGTTCATTCTGCTCCGCTGTAACGACTGAGCAGCGGCAGAGTCTGCTGTAGCTCTCACACTGTGCAGACTCCATAATTAGGTCACAGGATGAGAAATCCTTTTCCCCAAATCCATAACGTGGTGCAAAGCAAGCAGCATGACGACTCCTGTGGTTCTGTTCCCTCACAGGTTTCTCCCTCGTTACCTTTCTCCTTTTCTATGCATTTCATTAATTGTTATTTATTTATTTATGTATTTATTTATTTATTTGGTGTGTGGTAACACTATTTGGATGCACCGTTTGTTGCTTCATGTTAAAAATAACCTGCCTACCTTGGATTTTGAGTTCATTAAACCTCAGGTACCATGTAGTGGAATGCAAGACTACTGCAAGAGTAGAAAATCACTGATTCAGAGTATATTTTGGTTTTTCCCTCTGAATTTTCGTGACCAAATATTCAGTAGGTGCATGAAATAAATGTTTTTTTTTCTGTAAAAGTTCCCCTAAAATCACCAGAACGTGTGTTTTATGATCTCCACATATCACTACATGCTTACAATTTACTGCTGAAAGCCAAAAATCTCCGTCGCTCTTTGTGTTGTTCTCTAAAAGTGATGTTTCCAGAGCAGATCACTGAAGAGACGCCGTCTGTTTATAGTTTAGAGCCCAGATTTGGGGAAAAACGGGTCGACTTTCAGTAGAAAAACAAAGTTCAGCTTCTTTTATTATAAGGGTTTAAAATGACGTCACCGTCTATTAGACTGGAGAGAAGAGCTACAGCCTCACACGACGCCCAGCTTCTGAATGGAGCTTATGCAATATGAACGTTATGAAGAACATGATGAAGAACGTTTTGGAACCACCGGCGGTCTCAAGGAGTCGAAGAGGTTAGGCTGAAATTAGCAACGCAATGAACTTGAAAATATTAGGTTACTTGGTTCTACTAACGCAATACAGCAAGCCTTTTTACAATGTGGTCCACTGGAGATGATTTGTAACTTTTTTCCAGATATTTTCAATTAAAAATCGAATCTAACATCACCTATACAGTTATATGCAAAAGTTTGGGCACCCCAGTCAAATGGTGTGTTGTGTTGGTTTTCTAAGAGTACATAAGTTACAAATCCTCTACAGGAAACAAGCGTCTAAACAGTTTAATGCTCTGCTTATTTGCTGAACTTAACATTTTTGGGAAAATACATCAAAATCTGAAAAATGAGGCCTGGGCAAAAGTTATGAGACCTCGTATTTTATGTTTTACTTTGTTTCAAAATGTTGAGGTCAGTCAGCTTAGTTAGTTTTGTAAGTTAACCACCTTCACAACCATTTAACAACCGTTTTTATATAAACCTGGTAAAGTGTAGGTGATTCACATCTTCTTGCTAATGTTTTCAGCTTAAAACATCACCCATACAGTTGTGTGAAAAAGATTGCCCACCCCTGGTCAAATTCCGTGTTATGTTGATTTTCTAAGTGTAAATAAGTTACGCATCCTTTACAGAGAACATGCCCCTAAACACTAAATACACTTTAAAAAAATAATAAATAAATAAAACTAAAATTATGGCACGTTTTATTTTAGGTTTTATTTTGCTTAACAAGCCACACTTCAATAAGACACTTCTAAGATTACCTCCATGAGTTTGCATTGAAGTCCCTTTAGTTACTAAATAACTAGGATGAGATAAACCAGGAGCCAAACTCAGCAAATAAATAGAAATTGTGCACCAAAATTAGCAGAAACTTCTCAGTAGAAGACGCGACAACTTACTTTCGCTTAGAAATTCAGCACAACATATGACGTGTTCACACTTTTGCGTGTGACTGTAAATGTAATACTAACCTTAATCTAAAATAAACCCAAACCCTTTTGTCTCTACATCCAAGGTGGTGCACAACAAGCTTCCGTGGATGTCTTCTCTCGTAGAGCTTTTCCCTGGTAGCTTTCCTGCGTTTTTATTTATGTAGTTATTTATTTATTTTCCCAGAAGCGCAGGCACTCTCTGTAGTCCAATTGCTCTTAAAACCCCGATGGCACTTTTCCTCTCCCTTTCTCTTCCACGAGCGTCGACCTACAAAGCACAGAGCACCCGTAGAGACATGATCCCAAGACTTCTCCTTGGGCCACGCTCCCAGCCAGATGGCTTTCACTGGGGACGTACGCGGCTCATCCTTCTTTGCTTTAACCGGCACGGCCTGCAGCCATGCACTCTGCACTGAAGGAGAATCTCTTTAACACGCAGCACACTGACAGGCCGGGACGATACGGAGTCCCTGACAGCTGCATTAACATAGAACATGATGTAAACATGTGATAATTCAGTGCATCACTGGCTTCATATCATCAATAATTAAAAGCTCTTTGTGCTGCACCTTCCCTCAGGTGCTCGGATCTGTTTACTCTCCATGCATTAAAATCAATGGAATCTCTCCAGTACAGCATTTTAATAAGTAAATACATTGCTTGTCACTGTTTGGAGAGAACCCGACTTTACAGGAGACAGAAAATACATTCTTAACTTTCAATGGAAGTTAATAGAATAAGCACGTTGTACTGTCTCTAATAACTGTGTAGTTACATATGAACGACAAACGCAACAGCAAGGTAACGACTAATGATTTACTCACTGTTACAGATGGGTTACAGTGGTATAGCTTATGTAATTACACATTCGTATCTTAGTAGTTGTAACTAGTCGGCCCCACTTTATATGAAGTGCCTCTAGTAACTTTGTAGTTATAGTTATATGAGTAACATATGCAATAAAACTGTAACTACTGATCATTTAGTCAATGTTACGGATGGATCGCTTTTAATTACACCATTAATTACAATTTTGCAACTACTTTTCAATTACAAATGTAATTACATTCCTCCATGTTTAAGTACATTTGAAAAGAAGCGGCTTGGAAAGTCATTTGGAAAGTTGTAGTGCTAGGAACCAGACGTCCGCATGTCTAAACTACAAATATCACTGTTTTATTGACTGCTAGAAAATGACAATCATGAGTCTGAAATGGTCTTATGTCATGTTGATTATGGTAAAATAGTGCTAAATTTGAAAAAAATGTCATTTTTGAGTAATATTTTTATTTTATTTTTATAACGTCTTGCATGTCGCTGTCTGCCCTGCACGTTTGTGTCGTTTGGGTTGGCGGAGCTGCGTCGCACGATCAGCAAAACTCAGAGCTTATGTGAGTAACGTTATTCATCAGAGGAGCTGTGATAGATCACAGTCACACCTCACTGTCCTGCCCCGTAAACCAGTGAGCAGAGGTGTCAAATCCAGGTTCAGAAAGGAAAAATCCTTCCCAGGATTTTGTTCCAACAGGCTGGACAGCTCTGCTGGTGGTGTGATTAATTAGAGAAGCCAGCCTGTTGGAACAAAATCCTGGGAAGGACTTTTACTGTCTGGACCTGAATTTGACACCCCTGCCGGTGAGCAGAGCAGAGAGTAGTTAGTTGTTGACCGCGTCCATTTCCATTTACCCTGGGTTCTTCCGGCTCTATCTACAGGCTAGTAACTGCAAAGGCATGTAAAAAGTAACTTTTTGGTTAAAATGTTATAACAAAATGTGGCATGTACCTGTTCCTTGGGCCTTGATGACAGCCACAAGAGCTCGCAGGAAGGGGGGTCCTGAACACCGAGTAGTGACAAACTCTGGTGAGACCAGCAGGGAGAGAGCCGCAAGTGAGTAGGGAATGGCATACAAATCCCGACCACCACCGAGGGATCCGAGTGACGGCAGGAGGAGGATGTCAGGCATGAGAGAGGGGACTGGGACAACAATGACAGCAATTCAGCATGTCCAATTGGCCTGACTGCATGTCTTTGGACTGTGGGAGGAAACCCACGCAGACACAGGGAGAACATGCAAACTCCACACAGAGAGGATCCTGGCCGCCCGGCCGGGGAATCGAACCCAGGCCCTCCTTGCTGTGAGGCGACAGCGCTACCCACCACGCCACAATGACAACAATGACAACAAAAACAAAAGACTGAGGCCAGAGCTGAACAGCTTACTTTGAAAAGAATTGAGAAGTCTAGCTTAAGCCACAGAAAAGTGGCCATCGCAGTTTTGGTTCGTGGTTTGTTGCTTTGAGTTTGTTTGGTGTGAGCCCTGCCTCCCTTCTGCCCGGGTCAGCACAGGGCATCACAAAATCTGGTGTCAAGCAACACATTTATGATCCTTTTGTGTAGTAACTTAACAGGATGTGGCTTAACGGCATGCAGCTTTCAGACTTATTACATGCAATAGACGTCTGGTTCCTAGTACTATAACAATTTTGACATTTCACACTGAACCACTCGATTTTGTCCACATCCAAACCAGTAATTTTGAGGCATTTTGCAAAGTCAGCGGAGTTCCCCTTTAAGGACAAGTTTAGGATATTGGTTAACGAGGCCTGGAGGTCTACAGCGGTCTACAGCGCTCTCAGATGCTGCGTGGCTGTGCTCTTCATTCTGGACGCATCTACAGTTTCTCAATGCTTGGCAGTTTCCCAGCTCTAAGACGTTACTTCCTAATACAATCACCTCATGCATGTATCTGCAACAAAACTGGTGTTGCGTATTAATAAGAGTGGGGACTGTTTTGTGACAAAACAAAAAGGAAGAAAAGAAAGATAGATATGATTTATTCCATGATAAACATACAGCATGACCTCTTTAAGCCTCAGCAGGGAAGGAAATGGTGAGGAGGATTGGAGGGGGGGGGGGGGGGGGGGGGGGGGGGGGGGGGGGGGGACAGAGACAATCGTCCCCAATCACTGTGCCCTAGAAGCAAAGTGCACAATCTTGCTGATTGCAGTGGGTTTTTGTTTATTCGTGCAGCTACAGGCATTAGTGGACACTACATCTCTGCTTAAAGGAGGTCACTACCATCCTCAGCCAGTGCGGTGGCCGTGGGGGTTTTCGCTGTCGACGAGCATGTAATGATACAACCCGTGTACCGAGAGCTATTGTGCATATTTTACTGAAAGAAAGATGCTGATGTTACACTTCCTCCCTGCCACGCCAAAATATTTCAAATTTCTTTTTCCATTTGTTGTTTTTTTTTATTCTATTTAAAACTCCAAGCTTCTCTTGACATTGCGCGAGAATGTCATGATAAATAAACCAATTCAAATGATGTAAAATTACACTGAATCACTGCGTTAACTTTCACCGAGGACTAGAAAGAACATAAATCCAACAGAGATGAAGACCAAAGATGAGATGTGATCACAGACACCTTTTATTTTTTTAATAACTTAATAAAGTAAACACAGTAATGACTGGTTATAGGTAGTGGGTTGTTTTTTTATGTATATCAGTTATTTTGAAAGAAAAAGTATAAACCTATTTGCTGAAACACTGTGGTATTCTAATAGGTTGCAAAGGTGTTGCTAGGCAATTGCCATGGATACCGGGTAGTTGCTAAGGTGTTGCTAGGCCATTGCCACAGATCTCAAGTGGCTGCTAAAGTGTTGCTAGGCCATTGCAACAGATCTCAAGTGGTCGCTAAGGTGTTGATAGGCATTGCTATGGTATCCCAGGTGGTTGCTAAGGTGTTGCCAGGCCATTGCTATAGATCCCAGGTGGGTCCTAAGGTGTTGCTAGGCCATTGCCATAGATCCCAGGTGGATCCTAAAGTGTTGCTAGGCCATTGCCATAGATCCCAGGTGGATCCTAAGGTGTTGCTAGGCGATTGCCATAGATCCAAGGTGGATCCTAAGGTGTTGCTACACCATTGCCATAGATCCCAGGTGGGTCCTAAGGTGTTAGGCCATTGCCACAGATCTCAGGTGGTTGCTAAGGTGTTGCTAGGCCATTGCCACAGATCTCAGGTGGATGTTAAGGTGTTGCTAGGCCATTGCCACAGATCTCAATTGGTTGCTAAGGTGTTGATAGGCATTGCTATGGTATCCTAGGTGGTTGCTAAGGTGTTGCTAGTCCATTGCCATGGATCCCAGGTGGTTGCTAAGGTGTTGAAAGGTTTTCTATGGTATCCTTGTTGGATGCTAAGGTGTTGCAAGACATTTTCAATTGTATGCTAAGTGGTTGCTAAGGTGTTGCTAAGCATTGCTATGGTATCCCAGGTGGATGCTAAGGTGTTGCTTGACCATTTCTATGTATTCCAAAGTGGTGAAATATTACTAATATTAGAATAATTCAGCTTCAGGACGTTGAGTATTCTGCGATTCATTCCCATATGAAAAAAAAAAGCACAAGCATGTGATCCAGTATACACTTCATGGCTGTGTGAAGGTCTTAGCTTGAATTAGGCTGAATGAATAATCGACTCTAAATGTAGGTATTGTGATATAAACCGAGTCCGTTCTACAGTTTCTCATTAGACTGAATGAATAACCGACTCTAAATGTAGGTATTGTGATATAAACCGAGTCCGTTCTACAGTTTCTCATTAGACTGAATGAATAACCGACTCTAAATGTAGGTATTGTGATATAAACCGAGTCCGTTCTACAGTTTCTCATTAGACTGAATGAATAACCGACTCTAAATGTAGGTATTGTGATATAAACCGAGTCCGTTCTACAGTTTCTCATTAGACTGAATGAATAACCGACTCTAAATGTAGGTATTGTGATATAAACCGAGTCCGTTCTACAGTTTCTCATTAGGCTGAATGAATAACCGACCCTAAATGTAGGTATTGTGATATAAACCGAGTCCGTTCTACAGTTTCTCATTAGACTGAATGAATAACCGACTCTAAATGTAGGTATTGTGATATAAACCGAGTCCGTTCTACAGTTTCTCATTAGGCTGAATGAATAACCATCTCTAAATGTAGGTATTGTGATATAAACCGAGTCCGTTCTACAGTTTCTCGTTAGACTGAATGAATAACCGGCTCTAAATGTAGGTATTGTGATATAAACCGAGTCCGTTCTACAGTTTCTCATTAGGCTGAATGAATAACCGACTCTAAATGTAGGTATTGTGATATAAACCGAGTCTGTTCTACAGTTTCTCATTAGACTGAATGAATAACCGGCTCTAAATGTAGGTATTGTGATATAAACCGAGTCTGTTCTACAGTTTCTCATTAGGCTGAATGAATAACCGACTCTAAATGTAGGTATTGTGATATAAACCGAGTCCGTTCTACAGTTTCTCATTAGGCTGAATGAATAACCGACTCTAAATGTAGGTATTGTGATATAAACCGAGTCCGTTCTACAGTTTCTCATTAGGCTGAATGAATAACCGACTCTAAATGTAGGTATTGTGATATAAACCGAGTCCGTTCTACAGTTTCTCATTAGACTGAATGAATAACCGGCTCTAAATGTAGGTATTGTGATATAAACCGAGTCCGTTCTACAGTTTCTCATTAGACTGAATGAATAACCGACTCTAAATGTAGGTATTGTGATATAAACCGAGTCCGTTCTACAGTTTCTCATTAGACTGAATGAATAACCGACTCTAAATGTAGGTATTGTGATATAAACCGAGTCTGTTCTACAGTTTCTCATTAGACTGAATGAATAACCGACTCTAAATGTAGGTATTGTGATATAAACCGAGTCCGTTCTACAGTTTCTCATTAGACTGAATGAATAACTGACTCTAAATGTAGGTATTGAGATATAAACCGAGTCTGTTCTACAGTTTCTCATTAGGCTGAATGAATAACCGACTCTAAATGTAGGTATTGTGATATAAACCGAGTCCGTTCTACAGTTTCTCATTAGACTGAATGAATAACCGACTCTAAATGTAGGTATTGTGATATAAACCGAGTCCGTTCTACAGTTTCTCATTAGACTGAATGAATAACCGACTCTAAATGTAGGTATTGTGATATAAACCGAGTCTGTTCTACAGTTTCTCATTAGGCTGAATGAATAACCGACTCTAAATGTAGGTATTGTGATATAAACCGAGTCTGTTCTACAGTTTCTCATTAGGCTGAATGAATAACCGACTCTAAATGTAGGTAGTGTGATATAAACCGAGTCTGTTCTACAGTTTCTCATTAGGCTGAATGAATAACCGACTCTAAATGTAGGTATTGTGATATAAACCGAGTCCGTTCTACAGTTTCTCATTAGGCTGAATGAATAACCGACTCTAAATGTAGGTATTGTGATATAAACCGAGTCTGTTCTACAGTTTCTCATTAGACTGAATGAATAACCGGCTCTAAATGTAGGTATTGTGATATAAACCGAGTCTGTTCTACAGTTTCTCATTAGACTGAATGAATAACCGACTCTAAATGTAGGTATTGTGATATAAACCGAGTCCGTTCTACAGTTTCTCATTAGACTGAATGAATAACTGGCTCTAAATGTAGGTATTGTGATATAAACCGAGTCCGTTCTACAGTTTCTCATTAGACTGAATGAATAACCGACTCTAAATGTAGGTATTGTGATATAAACCGAGTCCGTTCTACAGTTTCTCATTAGACTGAATGAATAACCGACTCTAAATGTAGGTATTGTGATATAAACCGAGTCTGTTCTACAGTTTCTCATTAGACTGAATGAATAACCGACTCTAAATGTAGGTATTGTGATATAAACCGAGTCCGTTCTACAGTTTCTCATTAGACTGAATGAATAACTGACTCTAAATGTAGGTATTGAGATATAAACCGAGTCTGTTCTACAGTTTCTCATTAGGCTGAATGAATAACCGACTCTAAATGTAGGTATTGTGATATAAACCGAGTCCGTTCTACAGTTTCTCATTAGACTGAATGAATAACCGACTCTAAATGTAGGTATTGTGATATAAACCGAGTCTGTTCTACAGTTTCTCATTAGACTGAATGAATAACCGGCTCTAAATGTAGGTATTGTGATATAAACCGAGTCTGTTCTACAGTTTCTCATTAGACTGAATGAATAACCGACTCTAAATGTAGGTATTGTGATATAAAATTAATCATATCCTACAGTTTCTTCTTATATTTAATGATATTTTTGCCAGTGTTCTGTACAGGCAACCTCACAACAGCAGCTATGAAAGAAAACACTTGTGGGTGGAGCCTGTACACAAATATCAAGGTAACAGAGAAATACATGCTTTGTGCAACAACCACCACCTCCACCGTGAATATTTGAGACATAACCCAAGAGATATTCATGAATAAATAATAAATAAATAAATAAATAAACAAATAAATAAATAAATAAACACTTGTGACAAACAGCTCATGTAGAAAGCAGTCTACACAAGAGAGGCAGCAAATACTAATGCCACATTAATGAGCTCTTTAGAGAGCACAAAAAGTCTCTATTGACTCCTGGAGTTTTAATACTGACAGCTGAGTGACAGCTTTACAAATGATACCCATAAAGCCTATTGAAAACTGAGAGATTTTTCTTTATTATAATGAAGATTTCCTTTCAACATCTGATAAAAAGCAGCATCAATTTAGTCTCTATGTTACAAAGAAAACAAATAAATAAATATGTTATCTAGCCTTATCTATACAGACAGATAGGCAGACAGATAGATAGATAGATAGATAGATAGATAGATAGATAGATAGATAGATAGATAGATAGATAGATAGATAGATAGACAAGAACAGGTAGATAGATAGATAGATAGATAGATAGATAGATAGATAGATAGATAGATAGATAGATAGACAAGAACATAGATAGATAGATAGATAGATAGATAGATAGATAGATAGATAGATAGATAGATAGATAAACAGACAGACAAGAACAGATAGATAGATAGATAGATAGATAGATAGATAGATAGATAGATAGATAGATAGATAGGTAGACACAAAAGAACATAGATAGATAGATAGATAGATAGATAGATAGATAGATAGATAGATAGATAGATAGATAGATAGATAGACAAGAACATAGGTAGATAGATAGATAGATAGATAGATAGATAGATAGATAGATAGATAGATAGACAGATAGATAGATAGATAGATAGATAGATAGATAGATAGATAGACATACAAGAACATAGATAGATAGATAGATAGATAGATAGATAGATAGATAGATAGATAGATAGATAGATAGACACAAAAGTAGATAGATAGATAGATAGATAGATAGATAGATAGATAGATAGATAGATAGATAGATAGATAGATAGACAAGAACAGATAGATAGATAGATAGATAGATAGATAGATAGATAGATAGATAGATAGATAGATAGATAGATAGACAGACAAGAACAGATAGATAGATAGATAGATAGATAGATAGATAGATAGATAGATAGACAAGAACATAGATAGATAGATAGATAGATAGATAGATAGATAGATAGATAGATAGATAGATAGATAGATAGATAGATAGATAGATAGATAGATAACCAGCCCGATGTCACATATGAGCTATAGAGCTGCATAGCCCTCTAACATTGGGCTGTGGAGCAGTGATGGAGCGATGCAGCTCAATCCGGTACCTTTGGGGTGAGCTGGGGTCATTCAGAACTGATCGCCCAACATCAGTACCTGACTCAGTACCTGAATGCTATCAAATCATCGCAGTAATATTCCAACATCCACTGCGAAGCCTTCCCAGAAGGAAGTTTCAAAAGAATTAACATCCTACTCATTCCACATTATATACTGTAGTAATCCGCTTCTGCTGCTCCATCCTGAGCAAACACACCGCCTCATGGTGGAAGAATAGTAAAGACCCTGATTACTGTGCATGTATTCTCTCTACTCCTGACACGGAGGGAAAGTGGGAAGCGTCGGCATCTCTGTGAAAACCTGACAGATCCGAGTGAAACAAGCATGTCCTCTTTGAACCCTGCAGGATGTCGATGTATCGCACGCTCCTTTAGTCTGTAGGTGTCGTGATTAAAAGTGAACATTACATGTTAAACACTACAAGCACAGTGTAAATAATAAAGGGGAGACTGGAGCACCCTGCCTGCGTCCCCCTCCCCACGGCACAAACTCGGAGAAGATAAAGCCCAGCCAAACTACCTGCATATTCACCAGCGCATTAATCCCGGCTTCTCCAGACCATCTGCTTGGCTTTTGTAGACTCATACTGAGTAATAATTAACCACCTGATCTGATGCCACTGAGATTTCTCTCTCTGTTTCCATATTTAATGGGTAAACTTGATTCAGTATCGAGTGGCGCAGAAGCGTCCACTTTTCTAGCTCTCCAAAGGGGTCACTGGTGTTACCGACCCTCATTGGTGTTACAGATGATGAAGGTAACACCAGAGACCTTTTCAATGAAAAATGCACGGCTGCTACAGAGCATCAAACCACGTGTTGTCAATCATGGAACATCCTCTAAAATATGTATTTTAATCCATTCGTGTTCTGTTTTTTTTCACAATCACCTCAGAATGAAGTCGGTCACACCGGTGACGTCAACCAAAACTCCAGCAGCACTGCTGCGTCGGATTCATGACCCACCACCCAAATAGTACCTGCTCTGTGAGGGTCCATGGGGGTCCTGACCACTGAAGAACAGGGTAACAGAGTATCAGAGAAACAGATGGACTACAGTCTGTAACTGTAGAACTACAGAGTGCAGCTATACAGTAAGTGGAGATGATCAGATGGACAATGAGTGTAGAAACGAGGAGGTGGTCATGATGTCATGCCTGACCCGTGTGTATACACTCATTTGTTTGAACATGCAGTCACTGCCACTGGACGTCACGACGAAAATGGGAAGCTGCATTCTCTCTACTGAGCTCGTGATTCTGCTGCTCAGTTTGTTCAATCCTGTTGAATTATTGATTGTAATATTAATGATATAATATTCCGATGAAGCCTATTCTGTCCGATCATATAGCTATAGCACATCTCCACGACTCTTCACTCCAGTTACTCCTCACTTCTTTCCTAGAAGCTTAAATCCTTCACACACTACTTTTACAGTAAGATTCATTAGTAACCTGCCGTCGCAATGAAGGTCACAAGCTCAGACATAGCAGAGATTTGTGACATTTAAAGAGAGCAATATTTTTTACATCAATTCTCCATTGACTTTTCAAAACGCTGCTTTTTTTCCCCTGTAAGTGTCTATACGTTATACGCTTAGAAAAAATCTTTCTCAGTGCTTCCATCCCGAATGTGCAGGTGCTAAATGTCATCTCCATGACACGTCTGCAGACTCCTGCTGGTTAAAAAGGTGTTGGAGCTGCAGCTAAACGGTTTAATTCACTTAAAACAGCGCTGTGACCGGCCTTCAGGTCAACCAGAGGGGAGAACGACTCCCATTCCAAGCTGGTGTCCATTATTACAATGAAATTTGCCCCGCAGAACTTCGGCGCTTTGGTTTAATCAGATTTTTTTTTTTGTTCTCTTCGGGAAATAAAAAAGAGAATAAAAGAAATCCTTTCATATTCTTCTCCGAACGGAAAGTCAATTAAGAGGCCTGAAATGTAGTCTCTAATGAATTAGGCTACAAGGAAACTTCCCAGTGCCCACATAATAGCCCGGAAGATTATAAATATTTCAGGTGATTTTTTTTCCCTCCCTTTCTCATCTTTTCTTATTGCCGTGGTAAGGCGGCATTCCTCCGTATAAATGAATATTTTAAACTTCAAATCTACGTCCTTTATCCCTTTCGTCTCTGATGCTGGTGATTGAAACGTCCATCCAGCTGCGATATTGAGTCCATGGATCATCAGATGTACTGTATAAATGCTCCACTAATGTACTAAAGTACTTCTTTTTTGAGTACTCTGCCTGATTATACTTACTGTTAAAGGCTCTGAAGTTTCACTAGACTGCAATTAACAGACAGGCTTCTGACTTTTGACTCCGCCACAGCGATCCAAGCACTTTTTAATTTGGTGAGTTAATAAACCATCTGGGAAAAAATCCAATGGTTTACTTTTCATTTTACCCCCTGAGAGCCACTTGTGTTGTTTTGTATATCAAAAAAAAAAAAGATTATCATTTATCATAAGTATCCCATAAAATGTAACAACAATATATGCAAATAAGCTCTATTCTGATTGGCTGCCCTGTATTGTGCTTAGTTCAAAAAGCAGTCAGGGCTGAAAGACTCCTTATGACTTCAGTGGGAATGGGCAGGGATGAAGTGCAGTAGGTGGAATAATGAATAGAGATATGTGTAGAAATGCAGTGGTTTTATATATATGGACTGTAAATCAGTGTTGTGATAAAACCAAATATCTTCAATATGTAACTTCTGGAAAAACATTCATAGCTTTAAGTGGAAGTAATTGGAAGATGATGTATTTCCAATCCATGTGATACAGTTCTACTGGTCTGCTTATTACCTTGTAAAGGACAGATGATATTTTAAATTTACAAACTGAAAATCAGCCGATCAGGCGGAACATCATGACCACCTCCTTGTTTCTACGCTCATTGTCCACTTTATCAGCTCCACTTACTGTATAGCTGCACTCTGTAGTTCTACAGTTACAGACTGTAGTCCATCTGTTTCTCTGATACTCTGTTACCCTGTTCTTCAGTGGTCAGGACCCCCATGTGGTGGTGTGTTAGTGTGTGTTGCGCTGGTCTGAGTGGATCAGACGCAGCAGAGCTGCTGGAGTTTTTAAACCCTGCGTCCACTCGGTGTAGCATCCTTCACTGCGTCAGAGAAATCTGAAGGGTTGCGGAATCAGTGGACTACTGACATCAAGCCATTCAAGCGCTGCTTTAGAACATTCCCAGAACACTGAATGACTGTACCAGGTGTGAAGTTACAAATATTGCAGTTATTTTGTAAAGACATTGGTTCTAGACAGAACCCTGAGCACTCAAACGACCACACGCATGCTTACAGGTTCTTTGCATGGTGGAATCATTCTTCAGATTGATGGAGAATGGAGATACAGTGTTGTATATGGTTTTTGATAAAGGTTCTATATTCAGCACTAAACAGTGCTCTGTTATTGTTTCAAGCTTGACATCATCACAATAGTAGAGCCAGTCCAGATGTGTCTCCCACAGAAACAGTGCGTCTTAATAAGCTCAACATACAACCCCACAGTCACACAGCTGAAGACGTGTATTATAGACGAAAAATGGTCAAAAAGTCTGGATCGGTTTGTGTCTTCAGTCTTCAGATGATTATGAAGTGCTCTTACAATGGAAGAAGATGCAACAGATGAGAGAAAATGCTCCTGGTCCAATGTTTTGGAATGTGTTGCAGGTATTATACTTGGAATGAGTGCATATTTACAAAAAGAAAACGGTCACACTTTGCTGTAGGGTGCTGGTCATAAGGCAAAATGACACCTAAATCAGCTTGTCATGACAACTGACATAAACCTACATAACTGTTTATAATTTGTCAGAATGGTTACATTCGTTAATTTTGACCAAAGTCAGCCAAAGTAGCCTTTACGACAGACGACGCCTGTTGTAATAAGCATTTATACGCAGGTATGTAGGGTTATGTCAGTTGTAATGACAACCTTATGTAGGTGTCATGTAGCTTCATGAACCTCTACATGAAAGTGTTACCAAAAAAAATGAATTTCATAAGTTAAGACACCCTTATTGTGAAATTTCACCTCCGCATTTAACCCGTCCATGAAGTGAAACACCACATACACACTAGTGAGTACACACACACACTAGGGGGCAGTGAGCACACTTGCCCAGAGTGGTGGGCAGCCCAATCCGCAGTGCCCAGGGAGCAGTTGGGGGTTAGGTGTCTTGCTCAAGGACACATCAGTCATGTGCTGTCGGCTCTGGGGATCGAACCGGTGACCTCCCGGTCACGAGGCTGGTTCCCTGACCTCCAGCCCACGACTGCCCCATTAGATTAAATATCTGTTTTTTGTGCTGTTCTCTGTTTAATACAGGTCCTACAGAAGTGACTAATCACCGCTTTCTCTTTACATTAGCTTCTCACACACTTTCCCACCTTTTTGGACTTTGTACTATATTTATTTATATACTTTTTTATATTACGCTGCAAAAATAGAATCTGGTCAATTGAAACCATCTTCAGTCTAATAAATGTATCTAATATTTCTCATTTTCAGCCTGTAAAATTCTCTCACTATACAGGTAGTTTTGCTGGTTTCAAGCATTTCTTTTCTTTAACCAAGCAAAATTATCTGCCAATATAGACAAAATTACTTAAACCAGGTAAAAATGTTCAGAAATAGTCTTAAAATAAGCGGACAGCAATCTCAGCAGAAGGAATGTTAGATTTAGACTAGATTTAACATCATTTTACTTGACAAGATATTATTTTTTGCAGTCTATTGTACACGAGGTTTAAGGTAACAATTAAAAACATCAGTCTGGTTATTAAATATTTATGAACTGATAGAAATACTAGTGTTTCTTACTGCACATAGTGGAGGGCAGTAGTGCAGTAGTAAAAGCCCCCCTCCCGCCATCCCATCCAACACACAGTCTAAATCATCACAGAGTCATAAAGTGGAATATGAGAGAAAAGAGTGATGGAGGAAAAACACATTCAACCTCCAGCTGAGAGAGAGAGAGAGAGAGAGAGAGAGAGAGAGAGAGAGAGAGAGAGAGAGAGAG
Source organism: Pygocentrus nattereri (assembly GCF_015220715.1). Lineage (NCBI taxonomy): Eukaryota > Metazoa > Chordata > Actinopteri > Characiformes > Serrasalmidae > Pygocentrus > Pygocentrus nattereri. The sequence continues at coordinate 30,391,728 of NC_051235.1, forward strand.
AGAGAATATTAGCATTAGGCTCTTTATAGTGGTGGGTGGAATAGGTTAGCCTGGTTTCTGTCTGGAGGTAAAGGTGGTCTTTAGGCTCGTCTCAGACCGTCATACAGCTGCGAAAGACCTGGTCTCTCATTAAAATGCTAGAGTACAGCTGCTGCACTCTTCCTTTGATGCTTTTTCACAAGATTTGATTGCGTTTGCTCTAAAAAATGATCAGTTCAGAAATGTGTCGTCATCTGATGAACTGTGTTTGGGGGAAAGTGTCACTTTTTGGAATTTAGAAAATGATGTACATGTTTAATCTTGTTAAATGTGCATATAATTCAGCCACATTACTGCACAACTGATACAGCTGTAAAACAGCTACATTAGTGGCCTCTATCTGGAGACCAAATAAATAAAAATGAAAATCATCAGGGTTTTAAGAAAACCTCCAAACTCTTAACGGTATTTTGTGATGATGATGACGATATAATGATTATTATTATTATTATTATTATTATTAGTAGTAGTAGTAGTAGTAGTAGCAGTAGTAGTAGTGGTGGTGGTGGTAGTAGTAGTAGTAGTGGTAGTAGCAGTAGTAGTAGTGGTAGTAGTAGTAGTAGTAGTGGTGGTGGTAGTAGTAGTGGTAGTAGTAGTGGTGATAGTAGTGGTGGTAGTAGTAGTAGTAGTGGTAGTAGTGGTGATAGTAGTAGTGGTGGTAGTAGTAGTAGTGGTAGCAGTAGCATTGGTAGTAGTGGTAGTAGTAGTGGTAGTAGTAGCAGTAGTAGTGGTAGTAGTAGTGGTGATAGTAGTAGTAGTGGTAGTAGTAGTAGTAGTAGTAGTAGTAGTAGTAGTAGTAGTGGTAGTAGTAGTGGTAGCAGTAGTGGTAGCAGTAGTAGTAGCAGTAGTGGTAGTAGTAGTAGTAGTAGTAGTAGTGGTAGTAGTAGCAGTAGTGGTAGTAGTAGTAGTAGTAGTAGTAGTAGTGGTAGTAGTAGCAGTAGTAGTGGTAGTAGTAGTGGTGATAGTAGTAGTAGTGGTAGTAGTAGTGGTAGCAGTAGTGGTAGTAGTAGTAGTAGTAGTAGTAGTAGTGGTAGCAGTAGTAGTAGCAGTAGTGGTAGTAGTAGTAGTAGTAGTAGTAGTAGTGGTAGTAGTAGTGGTAGCAGTAGTGGTAGCAGTAGTAGTAGCAGTAGTAGTAGCAGTAGTGGTAGTAGTAGTAGTAGTAGTAGTAGTAGTGGTAGTAGTAGCAGTAGTAGTAGTAGTAGTAGTAGTAGTAGTGGTAGTAGTAGTGGTAGCAGTAGTGGTAGCAGTAGTAGTAGCAGTAGTAGTAGCAGTAGTGGTAGTAGTAGTAGTAGTAGTAGTAGTAGTAGTGGTAGTAGTAGTAGTAGTGGTAGTAGTAGTGGTAGCAGTAGTGGTAGCAGTAGTAGTAGCAGTAGTAGTAGCAGTAGTGGTAGTAGTAGTAGTAGTAGTAGTAGTAGTAGTGGTAGTAGTAGCAGTAGTGGTAGTAGTAGTAGTAGTAGTAGTAGTAGTAGTAGTGGTAGTAGTGGTGATAGTAGTAGTAGTAGTGGTAGCAGTAGTGGTATCATTGCACTGTAAAAAGGTTTTTTGATTCCACATAAAAAGCAAAGAAAATAAATAAGTAATAAACAGGTATATAAGTGATGTTTCATACTCTATACTTCCAAAAGTTTTCACTCACCCATCCAAATCATTGAATTCAGGTGTTCCAGTCACTTCCATGGCCACAGGTGTATAAAGCCGAGCCCCTCGGCCTGCAGACTGCTTCTACAGACATTAGTGAAAGAATGGGTCGCTCTCAGGAGCTCAGTGAATTCCAGCGTGGTACCGTGATAGAATGTTAACTTCAGATCAGCTCAAGAACAGCGTAGAGAGCTTCATGGAATGGGTTTCCATGGCCGAGCAGCTGCATCCAAGCCTTACATCACCAAGCGCAATGCAAAGCGTGGAATGCAGTGGTGTAAAGCGCCGCCACTGGACTCTAGAGCAGTGGAGACGTGTTCTCTGGAGTGACCAATCACACTCACGATGGATGAGTCTGGGTTTGGTGGTTGCCAGGAGACGGTACTTGTCTGACTGCATTGTGCCGAGTGTAAAGTTTGGTGGAGGGGGGATCATGGTGTGGGGGTGTTTTTCAGGAGTTGGGCTCGGCCCCTTAGTTCCAGTGAAAGGAACTTTTAAAGCTTCAGCACCAAGAGATTTTGGACAATTTCACGGAGACTGTGAGCCAGGCCTTCTCGTCCAACATCAGTTTCTGACCTCACGAATGTGCTTCTGTAAGAACGGTCAAAAATTCCCATAAACACACTCGTAATCCTTGTGGATCCTTCTCAGAAGATTTGAAGCTATTATAGCTGCAAAGGGTGAGCCGACATCATATTAAACCCTATGGATTCAGAATGGGATGTCACTCAAGTTGCCATGTGGATCACCGTCAACAACTTTATTTACAGATTTATTTACCTAATCCTTATTTTAGGATTTTAAGAATCAGTTCACACCAAATGAATGTTATAATTGTGCTGTAAACACAGTCAATACCAGCTGGATGGTCATTAGCACTAAACATTGTCCACATAATCATGCTGTACCGTCCTTGAGTATGTTCAGCTTCTTTACATCTTTATTTTATTTATTTTCGCACCATTTAAAAACACCAACTGCCCTTGTTGTGAACAGGTCATGATGAACGGACCAACAGAAATGATGCAAAATGACCTGGAATCATTTATTTTTATATTTATGTGAATTAAAGGCCCAAACGTTCATTTCTTCACCTATTACATTTCTATTTTGGAAATATGAGATCTCCATACAGCAGCAACAGTATGCTCACGATACGCTTTATGAGGCATTATCAATAACTTCATTCACAGGCTTGATTTTATGTCATGTGGAAACAGTTTACAGTAAACGAATGTTATAAATGGGCCGTTATGAATGAGCTCAACGCCAACTGGATCAGTAATTAGCATTAGATGATGATCATATAACTGTGTCAATTCAGCCTGTGATTGGCCACCGTCCTTGACTATTAGCATTTATTTGTATATGTCTGTACACAACACACACACACACACACACACACACACACACATACATAAATACATACATATATATATATATATATATATATATATATATATAATGAATATATTTTTCTTATGAATGGCACAATTTGCAAATACCAGCAAATAAAATGTATGAAAAGTAAATAAATAAAATAAAATACACACACACACACACACACACACACACACACACACACCTTCTAAGCTGCTTCTCCCTCAGGGTCATGGGGTAAAATAAAATAAACAAATAATGTTACATTTAATAAAGGTTTACCTTCTCTTAAAAAAAGTTGCTATTACAGAAGTTTATGTTTTATTTTATTTATTTATTTATTTTTTACAAAATGACGACAAATGATCTGCGGTGCGAAGCATCAAGATTCAGTGCATGCTTCAGTTTATCTTGATTTAGAGTTCATTTTCATTTTGATATACAGGTGATTTTATACCATACAAAGGTCTGTTTTACGTTCTAGGCATTTGCATTTGTTCAGGGATGTTTTGCGTAATGATCGTGGGAAATGACCTCAGGCCTGAACCGAACAGCAGCCGCAACCGTGATCACTTTCTGTCGGGTCAATTGCTTTTTAACACCGTACTTCATGTATAATTTCAGCCACTCTGACAGATCAATATGCAATACGGGGCACATCATACGACAACACACTGCATTTACAGGTTAATGAAATCGGAATCTTTTTTAGGAAAATTGGATCTTGAGAAAGTAATCTGGAGAAGCTCTGGTGTGTAAAATTGAATTTTCAGCAGCAGTTGTGGTGAAGAACATCTGTCAATAGATGTTAGAGCCTGTCTGCTCCAATTTTACTACACTATGTACAGCTGTTTGAGAAATAAACCCCATGTTTTCTGGAAAACATCTGAACATTATTGTAGATGTTTTTTAGATGCTTTACCATACATATATGGGTAATAACAGTGTCTGGAGCATTGGTTATAAGTCTCTTAATAAATCTACAAAAATAGGCCCCAACAGCCAATCAATTTTAGCAAAATATGGGAGGATTTTGTGTCTATTAAATTAGTAATTAAATCCCATGGTTATGATTTTATAGATAACAAAGCCCTGTTTTTTCATGTTACCTCCTGTTTTAGGGATAATAGAGTTCATCCAATACCACTCCACAGCTGAAGCTGTACCGCTTGGTATACGGGAGTGTCACCCGATGACGGTCTGCCTGCTCCTTATTCTTGAGGAGGGCGACCTCTACTCTGTGGCAAGTTTCCTCCCAAATCCACTCACTCCTCTGCATCCAGGCATCGACAGCTGGATCATCTGTGACGATGCCTGTCCAAGGTACTAGTGGAGGCTGGAACCAAGGACACACTGAAATGGGGAAAGTCCAGTAGCTGAGCTGATTAAGGAGTTCTGGCCAATTTCAGCCCACAAGAGGAATTTTGACCAGTCTGAAGGATTTTCATGACAAAACATTCTAAGAAACTTCCCTAGTGCTTGGTTCATGCGTTCACATGGCCAGTTAGTGGATGATAGCCAGAAGTCAGAAATAGAAATAGACACCCCTACGTGTTTAAGACAAGTGGACCATACTTGTGAAGTGAACTGGGGACCTCTGTCTCACAAAAATAAATAAGGAATACCAATATTCCAAAAAAAAAAAAGTAAATAATTCCTCCGCTGTCTCAAAAGCAGTGGGAATGGACATAAATGGGATAAATCTGACACCTTGTGAAAACCAATCAATCACAATAGGTTTGGTGGTATAACCCTGTGAGTCAGGTAAGTCAGTGACGAAATCCACAGCAATGTGTGATCAGGGTCGAACAGGGACTGGCAGGGGAACAGGTAGAGTCTTTGGGGTCTTGCATTGAACACGTGGTACACAAGGTGACAAATTAATGTATCTCTATTCATAGTTTCCCACCAATATCTATTTGACAACACCTGTTGTGTACAGGTCTCTCCAGGGTGACCCGTGGTAAGAGCGGAGTGGGCCCAGGTGATCAGTCTATCCCGAAACTGTGGGGATACATAAAGCTTACCAGGCGGACACTGATTGAGATTTGACAATCTTCTGAAGTTCTCTCAATCTCTTCATCTATCTCCCACCGTATAGAAGATACAGACATTAAAGGAGGTAGAATTGGTTCTGGGTCATACTGGGTCAGCAGATACATCTTGGTGAATATGTGACGAAGCATCTGCTTTAGTGTTTCGAGATCCGGGACAGTATGTAATGTTAAAATTGAATCTGGAGAAGAAGAGAGACCATCAGGCTTGACGGGCATTGAGTCGTTTGGCCTTTAGTAGGTATTCGAGATTCTTGTGGTCAGTTAACACAAGGAGAGGGTGGTAAGCTCCCTTGAGCCAATGATGCCACTCCTCCAATGCACGCTTTACGACCAACAGTTCACGACCTCCAATGCCATCATTTCTCTCAGTGGGTGTCAACTTGTGTGAATAGGATTCAATTGGGTGAAGCTTCTGCAGATTACCTGACCTTTGTGAGAGAACGGCCCCTATTCCAGTTTCAGAGAACTACAAAGGGTTCAGAAGGGTCAGGGTGTTTAAATATTGGGGCTGTGGAAAAAAAAGCTTCCTTAAGTGCTAAGAAAGCAGTTTCTGCTTGTTCTGTCCAATGAGGTCACAGATTGAATGTGGAACTCACATTTTTCTCCTTTTACATACAAGTTATTCTCCAAAAGTCTCTGATGTGGCTAATGTGAGAGTCTAAATCAGGGGAGTACTCAAGAATGTCATCAAGGTAGGCTACAGCAAATTGGTGGCCACAAAAGCCATTTTCCACTTGTCTCCCTCTCTGATCCTGATGAGATTGTGGACACTTCTTAAATCTAATTTTGTAAAATGCTGGGCACTCTTTAATTGTTCTGGGGCTGCTGGAACAAGGGGAAGGGGATGAGGATAGGTCTAGGTGATTGATTCAGGCCTCTATAATCAATACAGGGATGGGAACCACCATCCTTCTTCTTAACAAAAAAAGAAGCCAGATGCTTCTGGGGAAGTGAATGATCTGATAAAGCCCTGGTCTAGGGCTTCATGAATATATTTGTCCATGGCTTGTTCCTCCTCTTGCCTAAGGGGATAAACTCGGGACTTGGGGAGAACTGCGTTTTCAATGAGATTAATAGAACAATCATATGGTGTATGGGGAGGTAATTTAGTGGCGTTACCCTTGTTGAATACCTCCTTGAGGTCTGTGTACTCAGGAGGAATGTTTAACTTCTGCATTGGGACTTTCAGTGAAAGTGGATGTGAACAAAACTACAGGTGGAGAAACACAGGTGTGATAACAGAATTCGGACCATTTCTGAATTCCAGGAGATTGTGGGGTAATGTCTTTCTAACTGATTTCAAATTCTGATTGTTCAATGACTAGAAGGGACTGATGTTCTGTATGTAATGCACTGGTTTTGATGAGAACGGGCTGAGTTTGGTGCAAAATGGTTCCTACAGGGGCTATCGCAATGACGTTGATAGGAGTTCCACCTGAAGTTGTTCTACCAGGCAGGCATGGATGAAATTCCCCTCAGCTCCAGAATCTATCAGGGCTGACACAACGACAGACAACTGATGACAGCAGACAATGACTGGTACTAAAAACGATTTAGAAACCAGCCCCTTTGTGGGAATACTCATCACATTAGCAAGTGGAGCCTATTCTTTGGGTGGCCTGGACCTGCAATTGTTAAAAAGATGACCGGCACCACCACAGTGCAAACAAAGGCCCTCAGCCGTCGAAGTCTCTCCTCCTTGGATAAATGAGAGATGTCACCATGCATAGACGCCTCATAGTCTTTGTGCTCCAGGGGTTCCAGGGTGATTCTGATCTTCACAATACTTTTCCAAGGATGTATTGTTTTGTTTTTGCACCGGTTATTCAACAACTGGTCTAAGCGGATAGACAGGATGATTGACAGTTGATCTAATGTTAGATCATCGTCTCTGCAAGCCAGTTCTGTCAAAATATCCGAGTTGAGTCCCTGGTGGAACATAACAAGAACTCCTTCAAAAAGTAGTTATAGGTCAGGCTATGAATGTGAGACCAACTGGCCGTGATCTTTTGCATGATCTGAGCTATCTGGTGAATTATCAAAAAAGAGCATTGTAGAAGAAACCCACAACATTTATCTGGGTTGCCATCAAATTTATCCGGTTTACTTACTGGAAAGGTTCAACTTGGGTAGGAGAGCTGATGGAGTTCACTTCCAGCTCAACTGTACTGAAGGTTTGAAGTTGGGTGGTGAGATCCCTCACGCTGTTAACCAGTAACACCAGCTGAGCTTGTTGTTTGAATTGTTGATGAGGTAAGGACTCAAGGGAATGAGTTACCCCAGCTACTTGCTGGTGTCGGCCCAGCAGATGTCCTTGCTCAGTGAAAGCTTTCTGAAAAGCCTCAGGATCTGCTGTCTGCATAGTAGGTGAGGTATTCTGTAACAAGACAGAATGACGCAGATGCTCGTGGGTAGAAGTAGAATGAGAGGCTTTACTGATGAATACACAATCCAAAATTGAAGTCAGTAAACAAGCACAGGTCAGCTCCAAAAAGGCCAAAAAAAAAAAAACACAGAAGCACGAACATAAAGGCAAACAATCTGAAAAAGGGCAAAAAGGCAAGTCAAAAACAGGGCAAGAAGTCAGAACCAGAATAACGAGATGGGTAAGAATGCTCAGTAGCTCTATAGAGAGAAACCATACCTTGCAAAGAACCGGGCCTACAAGCCCGGGCTTTATACTAAACTAATCATTGAGCAGAAGGTGGACATGATCAGTACTCTGGAGAGCTAAAGCACTGATTGGAGCATGAGAGCGAGGCAGGAGTCATGTGATTCTCCAGGGTGTTCTAGGAGATAGAGTCCAAAGAGACCTCAGAGCCAAAGGGAGTCGTGACACCACATTCCCTGTTGAATTATCTAGACGTTCTGGAGATTGACTTCACACCTTGCCACAATGCCATTATTGGATCTCTATCTGTATAAAGCCTGTACTTCTCATTACACCTGCAGAGAACTTTCTGCTCCACAACATGAGGGTCAGATAGTTTCTCTCGGGTGGTCATCAATGTCTATAAATAAGACTTTTCCATCAATCCGTAAGTGGCCTTTGTCTACTGTGAAGTTCCAGAGAAGTATGTATTAACGTATGCCTAACAACCAAGATTCCAGGCTTATTACATACTAAAGTTTATGATTCAGTAACTGTAGGCTTATTCAGAACTACTTCAATGCAAACTGGTTTAGCTATTAAATGGTAATAGAAGTATGTAATAAAATGTTGTGCCCACCTCAAAGCCCTGGCCAGTTAACGTCTTTAACTCCTTGGGATCACCGGTGGTTCCAAAATGCACTTCATCATATTCTTCACTTCATAGTTTGCATATTAAGCTCCATTCAGAAGCTGGGCGTTTAAATGTTTCAGCTATAGTCAGTGGTGGACAGTAACTGAGTAAATGTAATTAGTTTCTGTACTTTAGTATTTTTGGTGTATCTGTACTGAAGTTTCTCCGTTCTGGGCGACTTTCTCCTTTCACTCCACTACATTTCAGAGTCTAATATCCGACTTTTTCCTCCTACATTTTGAGAAATCTGTCGTTCCTTTTGGTTTCTGTGTGTATAAAAACGTAACATGTCAAAACGAAAGAAGCGCAAAGCCAGAGCACCAATCAGGGCCCAGCGGTCACTTTGTTTAGAGCTGGTTTTGACCTGTTGGTCATACCGACCCAGTGCAGCACGCGGTTCAACGTCAGCGCAGCAGCGTAAAACTTTGGGAGAGTCAGTTCAACATAAATGATGAACTAACCTAACTTTGTGTAAATAGAGCTCAATATAGAAATATGTCCACATATGCAGTCGAGACTGACGCGGCTTTTTTCTGAATTTCTACAAACACCATTTCATTTTATAGTAAATGAGTTTGGGCTGGTTTATGTTTATGAACAGACGCCTACAGATCAACATAGTAAAGGAGCTCATCTGTGATCCTGAGTTTAAAGCCAGTTTTTATTCAACTTAAACTTGGAACTAAGTTGTAAATAAATCTGAAACTGAAACTTTGCTTGTGTGTAAAAAGTGATTTCAGAGCCACTCGGTTCTCCCTGATGGAAACTGTTTACCTTCAGTGTTTTGTGCTTCTGATCATTTTAATAGACGTCAGCGTCACTAATTAATGACGTTCTATTAAAAGACTGGTTTACCAAGAGAGACGCTGGAGGACTTTCACCTGAAATGAGTTCATGAAGCCAGTCTGGTTATAAAAATGATAACAGGACATCAGAGCCAGAATTCCTCTTTTAGTACTTTTACTTTATACTTAAGTACATTTGAAGGGAAATACTTTAGTACTTTTACTCAAGTGGAGGTCTAAAGGGAGGAACTTCTACTTTTACTGGAGGAATATTTTACTACTTTAACTCAAGTACAGGGTTTGTTTACTTCGTCCACCACTGCCTATATCAACTTATTCCATTAGCTTGAATTATCAAGATTGCAACTGGTATATTTACCAAATCTCAGACAGCAGGAAAGAAAACACAACACTGTTGAAGGTTGAGTTATTTGCCATGATTAGGCTGATCCGGGAACTGACTACTCATCCAACACTTTAATTTCGGTTTGATCTCAGTGAACTGGCCGTTTCCTCTGAAGCTTTGAATCTGCACCATGAATGACCCTTTACTTTTTATAACAGGGCCAGCGTTCCTGTCCTCTTTAAAACTGTAAAACACAGCATTAACTAGATCGTGACCTCAGGGGTTGCATGAAAGTTAAGTAATTGGACCAAGCCTAGAGAGATTAAAGAGCAAACAAAGATTGGTTTTTGCAGCCGGACTGCAGAGCTCAGCTTTTCTCCTCGCCCTTTTCCAGCCGTGTCATCCACACTTGGCCTAATTGGACTCATGGCTGTTAATCTGAACTCGTTTTGCACAATGGAGAGGAGAACAACACAGGAACAGCACAGTTAAGCATTTGGAGTAACTACTGCAGGTGGAGACTATAAACTAATACAGTTCACTAATATACTGCATTAATGTAAACATCATTAAATTAAACACCATTATATACATATACTGATCAGGCATGACATTCTGACCACCTCCTTGTTTCTCTTCATTGTCCATCTTATCAGCTCCACTTACTGTATAGCTGCACTTTGTAGTTCTACAGTTACAGACTGTAGTCCATCTGTTTCTCTGATACTCTGTTACCCTGTTCTTCAGTGGTCAGGACCACCACGGACCCTCACAGAGCAGGCCACCAACCAAAAATATCCAGCCAACAGCGTCCTGTGACCACTGATGAAGGACTAGAGGATGACCGACACAAACTGTGCAGCAGCAGATGAGCTGTCATCTCTGACTTTACATCTACAAGGTGGACCGACGAGGTAGGAGTGTCTAACAGAGTGGACAGTGAGTGGACACAGTGTTTAAAAACTCCAGCAGCACTGCTGGGTCTGATCCACTCGCACCAGCACAACACACACTCACACACCACCACCACGTCAGTGCTGAGAATGATCCACCACCCAAATAGTACCTGCTCTGTGAGGGTCCATGGGGGCCTGACCACTGAAGAACAGGGTAACAGAGTATCAGAGAAACAGATGGACTACAGTCTGTAACTGTAGAACTACAGAGTGCAGCTATACAGTAAGTGGAGATGATCAGATGGACAATAAGGGTAGAAATGAGGAGTGTATATATATATATATATATATATATATATATATATATATATATATATATATATATATATATACACACACACACACACACACACGGTTTTCTTCTGACAACAGCGATATCCTACTTTACATTCTGCTCACTTTGTTAGAGCTTAATATTTTCAGGAGTGCCTAAAAGCTTCATTTTTAAACTAAACTGTGAGAGACTAAGTACCGCTTACTTTTTATATCCCCTCATGTAATTCAGTTTTCATGAAGAGAAAAGCAATGCATACATTTTCTGCATGTAATTTCACCCTGAAATATGAAGCATTGTTCCACATACTGTGAATTTCACACATATAACATTTACTTTTATTTTTCATTTCTTTAAAACACTTAAATACATTCTATTTTTTCCTTTGACTCAAGAGGACTTCTGAAAGCTGTACTTTCACTTTTCATTGAATAATATTACAACAGGGTCTTTTATTCAGTCACAAACTGCTACCATAAATAATAATCTGGCATTTCATTTAGGTGAGAGAATTCTTATCATTCGTTTGGGACCTCGCAGGTGGTTCAGCCTCAAAAAGACACAGTTTTAAATGTCTAGAATGGTTTTTACGACAATTTACAGTTTACCACCTTCACATCTTTGTGGTGTGAGTACATTGTCTGTATTATGCACGTTATCGTTTGCTTTGCCTTTTGAATTGTCTTGTATTTTTTGTATTATTTCATGTTGTTTTGGTTTGTTTATTTTCCATGTTGTGCTGAGAATCCAGTGAAAGTTCTCAACGCTGAAGAATGTTCCCTGACTTGCCTGCCAAGTGAGTTAAGTCTTTATAAATGAGTTGTAAAGTTTCCCTGGACCCACTGATCACCACAACAAGGCCTGCTAAAAGAGCCCTTACACCATGGCCAAGGAGTTTTCCCAAACCTGCTGAATAAAAGGCTTTAGACTGCGGTTAAGTAGTTTTCCCAGGCCTGCTGACTGAAACACTTTACACCGTGAATAAGGAGTTCTCCAAAGCCTAATGACTGTGAGACTTTCCACTCCAGCTAAGAGGTTTTTATAGGCCTGCTAAAAGTCTTCACACCATGGGTAAGGAGCGATTCAGAAACTTTCAATGAGGCTCAGGAGTTTTTGGGAATGCCTATTGAGAGACTTTACACTGCGGCTGAGGTGTTTTCCCAAGCCTGCTGACTGAAACACATTACACTGTGGCTAAAAAGTTTTTTTCAAGCTTATTCATGAAACTAAGTCTAAGACATATTCCTGACCCTGCTGGCTCAGAGCTAGGGAGCTTCTTCCAGGATCAGTAATCCCTGTGACAAAGGAGTTTTCCCAGGTTAGCCAAATGAAAGACTTTACACTATGGCTTTCCCAGGCCTCTACTCACTGTGGCTAAGAGGTTTTCCCAGGCTAGCCAAATGAAAGACTTTACACTATGGCTTTCCTAGGCCTTTACTCACCATGGCTAAGAGATTTTCTCAGGTTAGCCAATTGACCAGAGACTTTACTCTGAATTTTATAAGTTTTGACAGGACTGCTGGCAGAGATTTTACACTGCAGCTAAGGACTTTTCCCTTGCTTGACAATTTAAAGACTTTACACTGTAAATTAGCAGTTTTCCTGGGACTGTCGACTTTTCCTGGGCTTGACGATGCAGAGTCGTTTACACTGTGACTAGGGTCACATGTTATTTGGATGGCCCCCTATAGATGACGTTGAATATCAACAGTGTTAAGGTTGTGCTTACATTTAGGAATAGATGTTGAGGTTAAGTTTAGGTTTAGGATTAAGGATAGATTTGATCAAATCTTTCACTAATCTTTACTTGGTCCAATTACTTCAGTCACATTTAATACACACTTATTTAAACGTTGCTTAAGGTTAAACTGAACATCTACAAAGCATCTATAGTAGACCATCCAAATAAAGTCTTGCTACTACTACTACTACTACTACTACTACTACTACTACTACTACTACTAATAATAATAACAATAACAATGATCTTTATTAACAGAGCACTTTTTGTGTACTTTACACACAGGTGATAAAGCTTAAAATGATGAGCATTCATTTAGAATCATATAAGAAATCGTCACAGATCAGATTAAAAGTTAAACATCATGAGACGTAAAGTTTAATGAAGCTCTGAGTTAAAGAGACATGTTTTCAGATGTTTATTAAAAGTGAGCTGTCTAATAAAAGCTGAACTGAGCTCCACAGTTTAGAAGGAGAAGAACTGAATGAGTCTCGCCATGTTTTCTGTATGTCACAGTTTTTGTAGAAGGTCAGTATCTGCAGATCTAAGATCATAAACAGTGCGGTGCTTTAAGGTCATTTAGAAAAGGCTGAACTTCAGTGATATTTCTCAAATGATCAAAGCTACTTTAGTGATCTTTAGTGTCTTTTTACTCAAAATATAAAACAGAGCTCAGAGTCTAAGATCTCCGTCAGGTTTCAGGTTTGGTATATAAAGCTAAAAAAGCGGAGCTTCTCATGAAACAGCTTTGAGTTTTAGTATGAAATAGTGCAAAAGCTAACATTATTAGTGTTGTTAATATTACTGAAATGAAAATATATACAAAAATAGCCAAGAATGCAAAGGCATATGAGAATAATGAGGGAACAAATAAGAGCACAAAAGAAAGAGTGATTTCTTCCACCACTGCATCTTTTAAATGCAGAACACATCCACAATTTTCTAGCCTTTAAACAGATTCCCATTTCTACAAGCTGTTTCTGACCCGTTATGCACAATTCTGTAACAAATATGAATGATAAGGTGTGGCTCCATCTACCACATGGATGTGTTCAACATAGCTGGATGCAGTATATCTAACCGTACCCTACTGAAGCCACTGTTACACTGGCTAATGTAGTGTAAAATAGGAAATGTAAATTTAGCGCGTGATGAACAAATGAAGGGAGAGCGGCTCGCATTAAAGCTTGAAACACGACCAGAAAGTTCCGTTTTCTCTCCTGCATTTCGACATTCATCCTTATTCTCAGTAGTGCCGCTCGTGGACGTGAGTCGGCTCGGCCGTCCCTCTGCTGAGACGCAGGGTTTAATTGGTGTGAAGACATAAATAGCAGAGTGGAAGTGGAAAAAATGGTCTTGGCCATAAATCATTATCTATCAGAATGACAATGTGTGATTCTCCTCACACTACAGAGGCTGTTCTTCTGTCAGTAAAGCCTTCGCTTGCCAGCTCCCTGTACCTTCTCCATAGTGTGGTGGCATCAGACAACACTTTACTTTGAAAGTCCACTGCAGATGCTCACACTGACCACGTCCTACATTTATATTTTATTCTTTCCCTTGATGTCCACTGATAATAAAGATGCTGTTTTATGTACCAAAACGAGCTATAATTAGTTTCAAGATGACCATTTTCACCAGTCTCTCCTCAACCAGGCTGTTTTTCTTATAATGCCTTTAACGATGATATGTAAATGTGCTCTGTTCTGATTGGCTGCCCGATATTGGGCCTAATTCACAATACATGCAGGCATACAGTCGTAGGCAGAAGTTTTAGCATGTCTGGTGAAATTATGTTGTTTTATTTTTTTAAATAAGCTAACAACTTGTGAAACATAAAATGGACAAAAAATGATGGCACATCATATTTTAGATTTTTTCAATATAATAAACTTGGCCAACAATTCAACATTTGAGCAAGATTTGCAGATAGATGGCAGGTTTAAGTGTGTTCTCTGTCGAGGATGTGTCGAATTTTCAATATAAACCTTGGCATACCGCCGTATATTAATGCACTTACTGTTTGTGACATTGCAAAAGAACAATTACAGCTAAACCTCCATGTATGGACTGGAGAGATGGTGCTAGCTTTTGAAACATTGAAATTGTTTATGTAGAATATTTAACACTTGAATTTACAACCACATTTCCAAAAAAAGTGTAACACTGAAAATGTATATAAAAACAAAATTTATTTAAAGACAGCATATCAAACGTTGGAACTGAGAAATCTTATTGTTTTTTGAAAAATATTTGCCCATTTTGAATTTGATGCCCACAACACATTCCAAAAAAGTTGGGACAGTTGGGAAAAGGATGGGAAAGGCTAGTAAAGTTTAAGGTAATGCTAAAAAACACCTGGTGATTGACTGTCAACAGGCCAGTATGATGATTGGGTATAAAGAGCATCTCAGAGAGGCGGAGTCTTTCAGAAGTAAAGATGAGGAGGGGTCACCACTCTGTGAAAGACTGCACCATCAAAAGGGCAACAATACAAGATAAACATTTCTTAACATAAAACAGCAAAGAACTTCTGCTTTCCATCGTCTACGGTGCAGAACATCATTAACAGATTCAGAGAATCTGGAGAAATCTCTGTCTGTGAGGGACGAGGCTGAACACCAGTATCTGCTGGCCGTGATCTTTGGGCCCTCAGGCAGCACTGCATTAAAAACAGACATGATCCTGTAGTGGAAATCACTGCATGGGCTCAGAAACACTTCTGAAAACCACTGTCTGTGAACACAGTTCATCACTGCATCCACAAACGCTGTTAAACTCTAAAACACAAAGAAGAACCCAAATATAAACAGGATCCAGAAACGCTGCCACCTTCTCTGGGCCAGAGCGGATTTAAAATGTGGAAAAGTGGAAAAGTGTCCTGTGGGCCGACGAATCAACATTTGAAATTCCTGATTTTTCAGTAAGACAATGTCAAACCACATTCTGCATGTATTACCACAGCATTGCTCTGTATTAAAAGAGTCTGGGCACTAAACTGACCTGCCTGCAGTCCAGACCTGTCACCACTGACAAAATTTGGCACTTTGCAAAAGAGAACACCAATTGTTGAGCCGGTAAAATCCTATGTTAAGCAAAAGTGGGAAAACCTTTTACTTTCTAAACTACATCCGTGTCTCCTCACTTCCTAATGAGTGTTATTTAAAGACAAATTGATGAAACACAGTGCTAAACATGCCCCATCCCAAACGCATGTTTTTCAAAAAACAATACACTTTCTTAGTTTCAACATTTGGTTTGTTATCTTTTTATTATTTTCAATGACATACTGAGTTCAAATGATTTGTATTTTTTTTTGTATTTACATTTTGCCCAGCATCCCAACTTTTTTGGAAACAGGGTTAAGGAAATTATGAGCCCTTTAACTGATTTAACTGCAATTCTGCTTAGTTGCTATTTAATTAACTTAACTTTTCTGTAATACCTAATAGTAGCTCCAACTTTAAAGTAATGGTTTGGACAAAAGTCAAAAAAGCCCCCCCCCCCCCCCAGGATACATTTGGTGACGTTTTAGCACTGGAGCTCCATGTGGGCTACTGTAGCTAAGAAGTAATGAAAGCTTATTCCCCACCAATTTGCATGGTGCTAACTGCATGACAAAATCCTCACCCACTTTCCCTAAACCATGTGTATTTGTCTATCTCTAATAGACCTAATTATCAGGTTTCTGACACTGTATGGACCCACTGTTATCTACTTTTGTGCTACATTAGCCCCAAAACATCAACACCAAACAAAAAAGACAATCCAGACAGTTTGTTAACAATATGAGCATTTACAGAAAAGCCATAGGGGACCATTAAGTCATAAAATGTGACTCATCAGACGTGGCTGGTCCTCTTCATGGGGGATCTCAGCGCTGCCTCTTTTTCCCTCACTTTTTATAGGAAGACGGAAATTGGTGGTAGTGTCCGTGTGCAAATCATGGGAGAGGGACTTCTCTTTTTCTGGAGGATGAAGGAGCACGCTGTGAAATGTTGAAAAAGTAACGAGTCATCAATCTTCTGATGATGCTTAAAACGTAAATGAGATAGAAAGTGGGGAGAGGGCGATCGTGGAAACTCATATGACGCAGCGTAAAGTCATAAAACCATGAAGTCCTCCGAACTGGCGAGTGCCGGAGAGAAAAGACGTGACGTTTTGGAGCAGCATGTGTGATAATACGACTGTTAATTGGTACAGTTGAGCAAACAAAACAGCACGTTTCTGCGTTCGTCAGTTTGATTACGAAATAACATGAAAAAATTGAACAGAATCCTGATGTTCACAGGGCTGAAGTGCTCACACATGCTAATAGGACATGACAGTTTTCAGAGGCTTATTAATAACTGTGCTAAACAAAACATTTTATCATGACGCCAGTGACAAATTATGATTACAAGTTGATTCGGTCCCACTTTATATTAAGTGTCTGTAATAACCATGTAGTTACACATGAATAACATGTAATAACTAACTTCTGATGATTTAGTCAGTGTTACAGATGGATTACAGAAGTACGGCCTGTGTAATTACACAAGTGGATCTTCTACACTGGAGCTTTCCTGTAGATTGGTGTTAAAGTTACACTGTAAAATAAGTGAACAGTTCCTGTGTAATTACTATGTAGTTACTGTGTAATAATCAGTGGTAACATATACATTGTTTTGGGGGAAATGCAACACATTAATTAATGTTATAACAGTTCCATGTTGATATAAGGGGCCGTCTGCTGTTCCGTCTCATTACAGACTGGTTTAAAGCTGAAACTGGTTACAGTGTCACAGCAGTAGCAACAGAAATGCAGCTAAATGTGAGGAAAGCTGGCAGATACAGTGTAAACAATGTCTTAATGTCAGTTATTACACACTTCCTTCCACTGCTGGAAAACTGCTGTTCCAGTCTGAATACCAATGTAATTACATGTGTTATTACCCTTGTGTAATTACATGTGAGAGAGTAGACTATTACAGCTATTAAGATCCACTTGTGTAGTTACATGAGGCAAAACTGAAGTTGATACATGTGTAATAACATAAGCTGTACTTCTGTAATCCATCTGTAACCGTGCGTAAATCATTAGTTACATGGTTGTTGCATATGTAGTTCACATGTTACTACAGTTATTAGCGACCATTGACTTCCATTTAAAGTTGAGTCTCACCTCAATATTATGAAAACAAAACAAGGGAATAAACTGGGCACAGAAGTGCATTAGTCCAGTTCCCATTGACTTCTTATACAAACTGCAAGTGATTAAATGAAAATGCATTAAAAAAACAAACAAACTGGATTTGTTTTGCTTTTCAGCAGCCTCTTTCCATCGAACTGACTTTTAGGGATCAAAACGCTTTACATAAAACCTCATTTCCTGTAAAAACTGTTGTCGCGCAAGTCTTTCCATCTCTACTTTCATGTTTATCTGCCATATAAAGCAGTTTGAGCTCATTCCATTTAGAAAGGCTGCGGTCTTTCCTGCTCATTTCTCTCCGTAAGAGCGGCAGCATTCCTTTTAAAGCCACTCGTGTTAAAGTCCAGCTCTATCTCTCCACCATGCGGTTTGTTTTCTAGGAGGCAAGTGATGGAAATCTGTCAAGTAACTCTAAATTGATGTTACATTTTTAGGGAAAAAAAATTCCAATGTTGGTCTTCTGCAAGATTTTCAGTCTTTTTTACAACGAACGTACCCAGAATTAGGGCTGAATGATATCTCAGTTCTGACGAAGACTGTGGCTGCTATTTAAACTGAGATTATTATCAAAACCCGTAAGTTTCAGACCCGTTTTTTGTTCTCTCTGAGAAGAATATTCACCTTTTCTGACTTGAGGCTTGACCCATGAATGTTTGGTTGTGTCTGATTGGTCTAACTCATCTACAGGCAGTTCACAAACTCTTATTGGATTAAATTTCCCCACTTAAAACTTAGTACAATGTTGTTGACAATGTGGAGATAAAGATATTTAGCTCTTGCTACACAGAGTGACTCACAGTTTAATCATAGTGCAGACGTAAGGTAATGTAGGGTTAGGAGTCTTGCCCAAGGAGGCATACTTCATAGCAGGGGTCCTCAGATTCTGTCCTGGAGGGCCAGTGTCCAGAGTTTGAGAGGAGAAAATCACAGAAAACACTAGACACTGCTTCCCCAGGACTGGATGTGAGGAACCCTGTGGTACAGCATGGGGTTCTTGCCCAAGCAGAGAACAGAACCCTAGGTCTCGGTTCACAGCAGCGGTTTTACCTGCTCTAACAACATATCTGCTAAAACTTAATGACAAAAGTTCCGTCAATATTCATGAAACACTACAGATAACTAATGTTTCCATAGCCTACATTTACACACTTACTGAAGCATCAACACATTTTTTTGTGAAAATCTATTGAACAGAAACAGCTGCTGAAACTGCAATGATACATCATGAAAATAAAGACCACAGAGTTGAAACAAAAGCATCATCGCTTCCTACTGATTGACCTAATTGCCTTCAAGTCTAGTGAGATGCTTTGCTGCTTCAGAATCTCAGTGACTTTCCACTTACCATGACGGGACAATGACGGGACCATGACGGGACCATGAATTCTGCTTTCTACCAGAAACTCCTGTGGGAGGATGCCTAGTCATCAGTCTATGATCCCAAGCTCAAACACAAGACAGCGATTCAAAGCACAGGAGAAAGTCCACCTCTGAATGACCGTATGGGTGATTTAGGCGTTATATTACAACAACCGGAATATTTTAGGAAAAGTCTGATCTCTAATTAGCTGGAACGGAGGCTTCAGCGGAAGTTCTCCAAGGCCAAGAAGACTCCAATGCTGCGTCATTCATTCGTCATCGCTTCTGACCAATCGCGGGCCCACACCTGTCTTTACAATGATGTGACGGTCCTATTCTGCTGCTTTCAGATGCCGACGTTTTGACGCTCCCATCCTTCCTCCCTACTTTCTGGCAGAAATGCAGCCCTCGGGTTTTTGTCCTCAGTACGTTTCACCCTGTCTGGGATTCTTACGGTGAAATGCAGAGCGGCCAGCCGAGGCCGCGGTGTAAAGGGTTAAAGGAATCCTTTGAGACTTTGTATTTACCCCAACACACTATAATGCAATTATCCTCTAGTACAGATTTGGAGCTCTATAAAAAGGCTGGAGCAAGATACTAGAATTATCATCATCTTTTTTTTTTTTTGCTCTTTACTGGCAATTATCAGTCACAGCCTCCGAAATGTCAGCCTGTACAAAGGAATCCTTGTCACAGTTGTTATGAAATGTCAAGGAAGCTTTTATTTACTTATCGGTCTCTATATGACGGAGGGGTGCACTTCTTAGATCATAAGGGTTGTCAAAAACTCAAGAAAGGCAGAAGCAGAGAAAACAGTAAATGCAAGAATCGTCTGTAGTACGTTGTTCCATCACCTTATTGGCTAAAAGACCGCGGCGTGCTTTCCTTTCTCTTTTTTTCCATTCGAATTTAATTCAGCATCACACGACTGGGCATGCCTAAAGAAACATGAAGGTGACCAGACACAGATTACAATAAATATTCACCAATCACCCTCCATTGTGGAAGCTGTCAATTTGCCACGGTGTAAATAATTCATAATTAGATTATTATTTACCAGTGGAAGGGAGGAATATTAAATTTCCTGCAGAGAAAAGGGCCGTTTTTATCCCATTAAAACGATTCCTCCATCATTCCACAGACAGTAATGAAGAAAATCGACCGACTGTCAGAAAAGGTTTTGTCATCACATGTCCCCTCCCTATCAGTCAGCGGGCTAATTATTCCCTAATCTGCCTCTGCGATGGTGGGCCACAAGGTCAAACGTATCCCATTAGTGCACTCCCAAGCAATGCACACATCTCCATTTAAAACACTTGACCCCACCACTCATCCGCCATGCCACTTAATTGTCCGGCGTTCAGTCCTACCAAAGCTAATCAATCAAATGACATACCAGTAACCGCTGTCAGTGTCAGCCATTCTTTCTGCGGGCCTCATTCTCATTTCCGTGGATGGCTCCGACAATGGGACGTATGAAAGAAGGCTCGGCGAAAAAACACGGCTTGGAAATGTGTTCATAATGCCTCCGGAATGAACGTTCGGCTTCCTAAGACTGTAGCTAATCATGTAAATTAGACATAAACCCTTAATATAATAGGTTCTTTGGAGTAGATCCACTGTTGCTTTCCTGAAACCCCTCAACTGAGTCGTTTCAAAGACTTCCGTTAGAGACAGTGGTGTTAAAATTTGATGAAAACTTTCTAAAAGTAATTCTACTTCAGTTTTAACAATGGACAGCTGTGCATATTAGAGCTAGGCCTTAAGTTTGGGGGGGGGGGGGGGGGGGGGGGGGTTCAATAGCATGTTAGCATTATGCTGAAGCTGCCGCACAAACACTTTTTTGCCGTTTTGATTGGACACACCAATAAGAAACTTGCACAAAGACATTCCAACATACACCATCCACCAACCAAAAATATCCAGCCAGCAGCGTCCTGTGGGCAGCGTCCTGTGGGCAGCGTCCTGTGACCACTGATGAAGGACTAGAGGATGACCAACACAAACTGTGCAGCAGCAGATGAGCTGTCGTCTCTGACTTTACATCTACAAGGTGGACCGACAAGGTAGGAGTGTCTAATAGAGTGGACAGTGAGTGGACACAGTGTTTAAAAACTCCAGCAGCACTGCTGTGTCTGATCAACTCAGACCAGCGCAACACACACTAACACACCACTAAAATGGACAATGAGCGTAGACACAATGCAACAATACTTGCCAAGCATAAATACCACATATACGACAGCTCAATTAAATAAAAAGGAACTTTTTCAAGAATTGGTTCCTAAAAATCTGAGTTTTTCCTGATGGACTAGAAGTACCTGAGGGTTCACCAATGGACTAGGTAGGTTGGTTGGTTGGTAGGTGCTTCATTGATCCCAAAGGAAATGTATCAGCCAGTATCAGACACACAACACAGGGCAGTTATAACAATAAGGGTGGTACAGTATAAAAAGAAGGATGTGCGTATAAAAATAAATATGTGCGTATATTGGTGCTGAATTAAAGTGACCAGGTGTGGAGTTTCCAGATGTGCAAAATGTCTTATAAAATAATAACAGAACAGAATTTTGAAGATATTAAGCTACAGTATGTACATTGTGGCCTCATTAACGCACATGTTGCACTGCACCATCTCGTATGTGCACAACTGTTTTGCAAACATAAAAATATTCTTTCGGTAAATATCCGTTCCTGTTCTTCTGTCAAGCTGTCATTGTTGAAAGAAGTCTGCTAAGAACATCGTGTCACTGTCCAAAGAAAACCATACATCTACATCGTCAATTTTTAGGGTTTTTTACATCATTTCAACACACCAGCTGTCCTTTATGTTGTTTAACGATTCTATGATGTAAAGGCCTGATTTAGTTTAAGCACCTGTTTTTAAGAGAGAGTGAAACTGCAAAACAAATTCCATGCAACAGTTACACCAATTGATGAAACTTTAATAAATCAAACTGAATAAGTAATCAGCTGCGCCGATTCCGTGCATGCTCCTTTCCCAAATGCATAAGTATTAGAGCAACAGTTTACAGTTAATTCAGTGTTTATGCCAGTCACGTACATGACGCTAGCAAAATGCATCCCATTTGCACCTAAACCTGGCATAAAAAGCTCAGCACTTCCGGCGCTGGGTCTGGCGTGAGAGGTTCCTGAGGGTTAGCAAAGTCCCACAGAACATGTGTGTTTATTGGTTTTTTGAGCTGCCCTGTGAAGGGACTTATTGGCTGACCAGTATAAACAGCAGTCCAGAGCTATTTTGATTTCTCTCTTGGTTAGGTGCCATTTCCTCTGCCGTTATTGCGGACACACCAGTTATTGGATTCATCTTCCCATAAGAAAGCATTTAGTTAAAGGGCAAGCCAATAACAAACACTACCGGTTTACCAAAATACCGCCACTGTCAGAGCCATTGACCTCCATTTCTGAGAAGTATATCAAACAGCATGTCGCTGTGATAAATACTACGTCGTTTGACTTATTTGCCGAGTTATTACTGTTATTTTGTTATGCTATTAACATGTAAGTACACTTCGTTACATTGATAATTACAGAGTGAAAAACATTTACATTTCATTTACATTCAACAGGTTTGGGCAGGGGTGTCCAAACTTTTTTCAGAGAGGGCCGGATTGTACTGTGTTAAAATATCTGAGGGCTGACATGTTATTCACAACTGATTCAATATATTACGCTTTCAAAATATCAGTGCAGAGAATCTGAGGTTTCTGTGAGCTACTGGGTTTCCTATCATTGTATAAAACATGCATGAGGCTTTGTAACGCCGGGGAGCGATGATGAGGTGGACGCATACGGTGAGAGAAGCGAGATTTATTAGGGGCAAATCCATAATCAGGGTCTAAACAGTCCAGGGTCACAGAGCCAACAAGGAGAGGTCGGGGGACAGACACAAAGTAAAGGAACACAGAATAGAAACACAACGAAGGCCGGAAGAAACAACACCATACAAAGACCAGCCACTAACAAGGGAAAACACAGGGCTTACATACAAGAACAACGAGGGTTAACAAGACACAGGTGAAAACAATCAAGGGCGGAGCCTAGAAACAAGGGGGCAGTTAGGAGTAACAGCACATCATGAATTAATCGCATTGCTGTTGAAATGATTTGATAAACATTTGTGAGACAAACTAAACAAAAAATCTATACTTTTTAAATTTTATCTAAATGTTCTTTACCTAGTAAACACAGTTTAGCCACATTTTTGTTTGGCCTTAAAAGGATAATATTTACTGAATGACGATTTGTTCTGATAAGACGTTTTCCATCTTGCCAAAATCGTCAGTTGTCAGTGTTGAGTCTGAGCTTTATGTCTGTAGTCTTGTCTAAATGTCATTCAGTAAATGAAGCTGCAAGTCTGGTCAACTGCCGCCATCAGGTGGAAGGAAGAACTGCAACAAACTGGCTGGTTGGCCACGTCAAATACATTAAGATGAAGAGATTCTTATTAGTCCCACGGTGGAGAAATGTCACCTCTGCAATCAAACCCATCTGTGCAGTGAAACACCACACACACACACACTAATGAACACACACTAGGGGGTGGTGAGCACACTTGCCCGGAGCGGTGGGCAGCCCTATCCGCAGCGCCCAGGGAGGAGTTGGGGGTTAGGTGTCTTGCTCAAGGACACCTCAGTCACAGACTGTCAGCTCAGAAGACGGCGACCTTCCTTGCCAATTAAAATCTGTCCATTGGCTTCGTTCGGCCCTGGGGCTGGACTTTGGGCACTCCTGGGTTTGGGTCTGTTTGTACTGATGACAAAAACGTGAAAACCATTAAGCACATTAACTTTTTTTTTACTCAAATGTGAAATTTAATAAAATATATGTTCTCCTACTTACAAGAATAAATGTGGAAAAATACGAATTTGCACTTTCCATGAAATTTCTCCACTTGTCTTAACGATTGAAAATAAAATTCAGTGGAAAGTGTATGAACAAATTTGAAGTTGTCTGGACAAAACCAGTTACAAAATCCCGGGTGGTTGCTAGGCCATTGCTATAAACTGCTGTATTCTGAATGGGTGGGGCTAAACTCCTGTATTCTTCATGGAAGGGGCTAAACTGCTGTAGGTGGCTGGGTTTAGCTTTCGCCACATAGCTGTAGGTTGAGTGGGGGGGCAACCTGCTGTAGGCATGTGCACTGAAGTGACCAGTATGTTTGGAAACTTTAATAATATTTACATAGAGAGGAACATTTGATGATTGTTTAGACAGACGCTTTAGGTAAAACATGATTAATCTTTGGCTTTACTGATGACGGACACTCACTGCGCTGATGTACACGAAGAGCAGGTGGTTGCTATATTATCCCAGGTGGTTGCTAGGCCATTTGGGATCTCCTTCAGTTGGTAAGGTTTTGCGAGGTCATCGCTGAAGTATTGTCAAGCCAACTTAATAACATGCCCACGTCCAAGATATAGCCCAAACACGTGTGATCATTCACATTGATCTTCTCTAAAACGGTGTAGAGCAGAAGTTGACTCTTCATCTCAGATTACAGCCTCGTCCTTGAGCGAACCACACGCCGTTTCGATGGTTTGCTTTCTCTAAAGGGCACCGCATTCCCCATTTCAGGGTTTATTATTTTTGTCCTGTCGCCACAGGCCAGATGAGAGTGACTGGCTGCTGGGACTACACGGACCTTCAGCAAGAGTCACTCAGGCAGGTTCTGTGACCTAAAACAAAGCACAGCGATCGTCTGCCAGAATACAGACGTGGGCAGACAAGTCCATTTGACCGAATCGGTGACTCTCATGCTCAGAGCCTCTAGAAACCATCCTTTTTTTTTTTTTCACGATTACTTTTGAAGCAGCAAAATTGGAGTAGCGTTTAGACGTCTTGTTGAAGAGCTTGTTGTGTGTGGTTGTTTGACCTGGCGTATATTCAGTTAACAGCGTTAGAGGATTATTTGTCTTGGCTAGCAGTTGCTGGAGGCTGTATGAACAAAAGAGCACTTAATAAGGTGCAAGGGACATCGTTTTTCTTTTTTTTTTTTGCCAAACGATTCAACGGTCCTCGAAAAAAGAGCGAGAGCGGGCCAGGCCCCCTTAGCCAGCGTTAGCGTCAGAGTGGAGAGTGACTTATGGCATTATGTCACCATGCCCTCTGAGGGCACAGCCACGGCTTAGCATAAATTAACACGTCCAAAAATAGATTAGAAGAACTTCTTGAAAAACAACGAGGACCATTTCCAACACGTCCACTTCAGCCTCTTTAACCCTTTAATGCTGAGGCACAAAAAAACTATTAGCTTTTTAATCTACTCAAATATTTTTCAATGATTTTTTTTTTTAAGAAAAGCTGAACATTCAGCTTTTTTTCTATTTAAACCATAAATTTCTATTTAGTGGTAGTAAACATCTGCATGGGAATATATTTCATTCATAACCCTTTATTGTTACTGAAATGAATACTAATGGGAAATGAAATTTCCCAATCCAGTAACACCCCACATCACTTTACGAATGGGTGGGGCTAAACACCTGTAGGCTGAGTGGGTGGGGCTAAACTACTATAGGTGGAGTGGGTGGGACTAAACTGCTATAGGTGGAGTGGGTGGGGCTAAACTGCTATAAGCTAAGTGGGTGACGCTAAACTGCTGTAGGCTGAATGTGTCGGGCTAAACTGCTATATAGCCTTAATGGGTGGGGCTAAACTGCTACAGCCTTCATGGGTGGGGCTAAACTGCTACAGCCTTCATGGGTGGTGCTAAACTGTTGCAGCCTTCATGGGTGGTGCTAAACTGCTACAGCCTTCATGGGTGGTGCTAAACTGTTGCAGCCTGAATGGGTGGAGCTAAACTGCTACAGCCTGAATGGGTGGGGCTGATGATGAATTCAAACGTGGCTGTTCCTGCAGTGTGGCTTCCATAGCTGGACTGGTGTTGGCTGAAACTGTAACAATAGTTACAGAAAAATGAACATTTTCTATGATGAAGGTCTTTCAGTGAGTTTTCCTGAGTCTGATTGTTTAGACAAAGACACTTTAGGCAAAATGTGGTTAATGTTTTGCTTCAGTGATGAAGGCCACTCACTTCGCTGATGTACACGAAGAGCAGCGCTGATAATGAATAACTGGCGAAGGCCATCAGCTGCATGCATGATAGGAAAAAAAAAAAAAATCGGAATAATATGATGGATCATGTATTCGCACACGTTACATCAGAGAGAAGCACACTGTTGACCATGGAACGGGCCGGAACTCTAAAATGCCCTATGAGGGGGCAGCTGTAAAAAAATAAGTAGGTTTGTTCCCTCACGGCCTCTATAACTCATAATGACTTACACAGATTTTAGACTTTGCTTAAGAAATGCTTCATTACAAACGGGCGGCTTAACATAATGCATAATTATGCGTCAATTATGTTCAGAGTTATTAACATAAATTGCCAATTAAATTCCACAGATGGAAAAGAGGAACAAAAGAGATTGACTGGACCATTCCTTATTAATGACATTTTCTCGTTGTGCATTTTTATGCTTTTAGATACGACAGGATGGAGGAAAAGTCAAGCGGTGTTCAGGCAATTCAGGCCGCCGCTGTCAGACTAGGCGGGATGAAAGCCTTCCAGATCGTTATGGGAGATTTCTGTAGTTAAAACCCCCCAAATACACTCATCCACCAAGTTTTAATTACAGTTCATGCCTGATTGACAAAAGGTGCGGCGCATAGCCCTGAAAAGGAAAGCCAACAACAGTGTGAGTAACATGTCCGGGGAAATCGATAGAGCCGGTCCACCTTTTGTTCATCGTTGCCAAACAAATGGGCAGGACGCTGTTACTGAAACCCCGGCGCTTCACTGATAACAGGGCCTGTCTTATTAGCAGGTGTTCAGTGCTGAGCCTAATTATCTGATTATGAAAAACAATAATCTGTGGATACCTGAAACCTTGGCCTATTTAATTAAATCTGCATTTATTCATGAACTCTAAGGTGCATCTACAGTAAAGTTGTGCACTGTGTGTGAATTTAAGGCTCTGTTGTTCATTATTTTAATTCTGAAGGGATACAATCATTTCTTTTCGTCTCCTGTGGTTTAGATTAGGGCCAGGTTTATAATTAGTCATAGAAAATGACTGAACTGCATACACAGTCATGTGCAAAAGTTGGTCCAAGTACACATTTTTGTTGATTTTCTAATTGAAAGTCAGGAAATACTTTGCTTATTATGCTTTACGTGTTCAGACTGCAGACAAATCGGATTTGTCTCTCAGATCTTTTGAGTCGACTGTCCGCTCTGTTATTTGCAAGCAATTAAATCGGGTTTGTGTGTCCATACGTCACCAGACCATCAACGTGGGTTGCCATGGTAACAACGTAGGCATCGGTAACTACCCAGCTATACTGATGACAGTGGACTAATGCACCTCCATACCGTCACAGATGCTGGCTTTTGAGCTATGTGCTAAAAACAAACTGGATGGTCAAGCTTTGATTTGTTGGACCACAGAACATTTTCACTTTACCTCAGTCCAGCTTGAATGAGCTCAGGCCCAGAGAAGGCGGCAGCGTTTCAGGATCCTGTTTATATGGTTTCTTATTTGCATGATATAGTTTTAACTTACATTTGTGGACGCAGTGATGAACTGTGTTCACAGTCAGTGGTTTTCAGAAGTGTTTCTGAGCCCATGCAGTGATTTCCACTACAGAATCATGTCTGATTTTAATGCAGTGCTGCCTGAGGGCCCAAAGATCACGGCCAGCCAGTATGGGTTTTCGGCATTGCCCTTTACATACAGAGATTTCTCAAAAATGAACCTTGTAATGGTATAAAAAGCCTCAGTTGCACAGCTCTTTTCATAATAAAGCGTGTTAGACATGTCATCAATTAACCTAATTAGTTATACGATTTTTTTGTTTGTTTTAAAGCATTACGTAAGTCTTTTGTTGCCCCGTTCCAACCTTTTTGGAACACATTGCTGGCATCAAATTCACAACTAGCAAATATTTCTCTATAAACGATGAAATTTCTCAGGTTCAACATTTGATTTGTCGTCATTTTACTATTTTCAATGAAATATATGGTTTAAATGATTTGTACATATTTACATCCTGTTTTTATTCACATTTTGCACTTATTGGAAACAAGGCTACCAAAATAATCAGAATGCGACAGAAGAATAGACTAAACAAATGTTGAACTATACACTCAGTGTGAATAATAATAATAATAATAATAATAATAATAATAATAATAACAATAATAATAATAATAGACACTATGAATAGGAGCCACAGTCTCACCAGGTTGTAGCAGCTCCAGGACTCTTTGCTGAGATGGTCAATGTAAAAGTGATGCAGACAAGCTCATGTATGTGTTGATGTCTTATGAGCTTCAAACAAAATGCGCTGTCGTTTACCAGCTTCGTATTCACATCAGGCAAAAAGTTGTCCTGTGTATCTCCGTTAGCTTAGCATACAACATTTTCTTCTGACAAAAGCGATATGGTATCTCCAAAATGGTAACTTTACAGGAGAAGGAAAAAACCTACTCTATTTTTAATGCAAGTCAATGGAACCAGAATATTTTCCAAGTCAGTGTGGGTCGTTTCTTTTGGTCCATTCTTCATGAAATTCACACACAATGTAAAGAGCAACAGGCCTTTTCAAATGATGTCCAAAACTAAAAAACACCAAAAACGGAGATAAGAGGTTTTCTTCAGACAACAGCGATATATTGTATTTCTATAGAAGTCACTGTTGCCTCTGAACCTGCAATGTGACACTGCCATTGCTTTAACCCTTAGAAGTGTAGATAACCGTGCCTCCTAAGGGTTAATGCAACCCCCCCTCCCCCCTCTGTGGAGCACTGTGGGTCATAAAATTCACTCTGTCATTCATAACATGCCACTTGTCACACTGAGTAATGCATCTTAATGGCCACAGGCTGTGTTTCAGTAGACAATGCACTGATTTTAATGGGCGTGCTTTTTCTTTGTTTTTTTCTTTAGCACAAGAGGTCCCTTTTAACTCCCCCACCCAAACCCCCCAACCCCCGACAGCTAATCATGTCCATTTCAGATAAAGAATTCTGATTCTTGAGGGTTAGAAATTCAGCATAAAAGCTGAGTGACATGAAACAATGGAATGAAATGCAGAAGCAGTCGTTTGTCACCCACTGGGTTATTTTAAACAATAGCTGTCATGTTTGTGTGGCAGACATGTGGAGAGCCATTTACCTTAACAGACAGACAGACAGACAGACAGACAGACAGGAGCGAGAGACAGAGCGAGCAGAGCGAGAGAGAGAGCAAGCGAGAGACAGAGCGAGAGCGAGAGAGAGACACACACAGACAGACAGACAGACAGACAGACAGACAGACAGACAGACAGAGAGAGAGAGAGAGAGAGAGAGAGAGAGAGAGAGAGAGAGAGAGAGAGAGAGAGAGAGAGAGAGAGAGAGAGAGAGAGAGAGCATAATGAGCAATAAGGCAGGCAAACTCAGCCTTGCTATCTTTCTTCAGCCTCTCTCTCTCTCTCTCTCTCTCTCTCTCTCTCTCTCTCTCTCTCCAATCACCGGCTGCCTTCAAGCGACATTATTTCTAGGGTTATAGAGATAGCAGATTGTTGGACAGTGTTCTGGGTCCACTGCTAATGGATGCTGGATGGTAAAATCTGGTTTTTCCACACACAAAGAGAGAAATCTGAACACCGACTCTCCAGATTGCTCAACATTAAAAAACTTCCTCAATCCCAATTTAACAGTGAAACATTGTTCCACCTGTAAACCTGTCGCAGCAAAACCTCGGATCTCCAAACTTTACAGGAGGAGGAAAAAACCTACTGTACTTTTAATGCAAGTCAATGAAAACAATGGAAAATTCATCTTAGGCCATTTTGGAGTCCATTCATCATGAAATTTACATACAATATGAAGGATGACAGGCAATTTTACATTATGCCAAAAAATATAATTATATATGCGCTAATTGAAAGAAGATTCATCACAGAGTCAAAAAAAATCTTTCATCTTTCATCAAAGGTCAAAAAAGTAATAAATTGGGGTCAGAAATTTCTTTGTATGCATCATGTGGTCCATCTTCATGTATTAACTCTCCTGTTCTGTTGAACGGTTTCAAAAGTTTTACAAAAAACACACAAAAACATTTTTGGAAAAAGAAAAAAAATCTGCTGGGCTTATTGGTGTAATAAATATTTACACTAATAGAATAAGTCCCGCTACGGCAGCACATATACTAAAGTTGGATCGATACAGAGAAGATTAGAATGGCCCCTGCGAAAGGATGACACGCAAATCCGTGAGGCGCTGCATATTTTTGGGGGCAGTCGTGGGCTGGAGGTTAGGGAACTGGCCCTGTGACCGGAAGGTTGCCGGTTCGATCCCCAGGGCCGACAGTCCATGACTGAGGTGTCCTTGAGCAAGACACCTAACCCCCAACTGCTCCCCGGGCGCCGTGGATAGGGCTGCCCACCGCTCTGGGCAAGTGTGCTCACTGCCCCCTAGTGTGTGTGTTCACTAGTGTGTATGTGGTGTTTCACTTCACGGATGGGTTAAATGCGGAGGTGGAATTTCCCCGTTTGTGGGATTAAAAAGTATCACTTACTTAAATACAAAGTGTATAATACTAATACTAAGCTAATTGATTCACAACTCACTCATTTTCATGTTTTATATAAACACAACATTCAGAGCAATAAAACCCAAATGGTGAGAATGGAGGGGTAAAAATAACAAAAAATCATTTCGCTAAACTTGTGGTCCCTACAAGGAAGAAAGGTCCCCACAGCATGAGTGTATGAACAGGTTTAGTCCCCACACTGTAGTTTTAAATAATACTGTTTGCTCGTTTTGGCCGATTTGAACTGAAAGGAGATATTTAGTTTGTATTGATCCCGTTCCCATGACAGGCCTGAAAATGACTCCGAATATGTCTGGTTCCACTGACTTACATTAAAAGTAAAGTAAGTTTTTGTTCCTTCTCCTGTAAAGTTGCCGATTTAGAGACTGTTTCTTCTGACAGCAGCGATTTGTTGTTTTTGGGTTGTTTGAACACGTATCAGGTCAATTTCCTGTTCCTGACAGCTGAACATGACAGGAGTGTTAACGTCACATACAGAGGCTCAAAAAAAAGTGTCCAGCTCAATGTTTACATTTCATATGTAAAATACACTTACTGGTGAAGACATGACAGTAGATAGGTCACCTCCACATAAATGCTCCAATGTTTCTCTGGTCAGTGCTGGACAGTAACTGAGTAAATGTAATGAGTTTCTGTTCTTTAGTATTTTTGGTGTATCTGTACTGAAGTTTCTCCGTTCTGGACTTTCTCCTTTCACTCCACTACATTTCAGAGTCTAATATCCGACTTTTTCCTCCTACATTTTGAGAAATCTGTCGTTCCTTTTGGTTTCTGTGTGTATAAAAACGTCACATGTCAAAACGAAAGAAGCGCAAAGCCAGAGCGCCAATCAGGGCCCAGCGGTCACTTTGTTTAGAGCTGGTTTTGACCTGTTGGTCATACCGACCCAGTGCAGCACACGGTTCAACGTCAGCGCAGCAGCGTAAAACTTTGGGAGAGTCTGTTCAACATAAATGATGAACTAACCTAACTTTGTGTAAATAGAGCTCAATATAGAAATATGTCCACATATGCAGTCGAGACTGACGCGGCTTTTTTCTGAATTTCTACAAACACCATTTCATTTTATAGTAAATGAGTTTGGGCTGGTTTATGTTTATGAACAGACGCCTACAGATCAACATAGTAAAGGAGCTCATCTGTGATCCTGAGTTTAAAGCCAGTTTTTAGTCAATTACTCTTTTAGTACTTTTACTCAAGTGGAGGTCTAAAGGGAGGAACTTCTACTTTTACTGGGGGAATATTTAACCTTGGGGGTCTCGACTTTAACTCCAGTACCTGGTTTGTGTACTTTGCTCACCACTGCCCTTAATGAGGTCGTAGCTGAGCTGCACAAGGTGCTTTTAGTTCCTTACCTAGTTAGTGATTAGCAGCAGTAGTTGGAGCCTTTTCCTAATTCAGTTGTTGCCAAATCCACCCACTAGCGGGTTCTCCCTCCATCACACTACGCTACCAAGCTAGGAGGGTGAAAGCTGGAACACGCCTCCTCGGAGAAACGTCACTGGAGCTCAACATGTTTAAACTGTTACATCAGATAACAGACACTCATGTCAGCTTGCATCATGCTCAGAGAGGGGGGGGCGGCATCTATGCACAACTGTAAAGATGATGAAATGACAGAACATCTGTGTGGAAATTTTAAAAGAGAAGTTTTGTAATAAAATCTGATTTTTTTTGGCTAATAGTTTGTATTATGAACCTTTGTTGGAATAATGTACAAAAATAAGCTACTTGTTAAATAAATAAAAAGGAATTTGGACGCACAACTTTGTTGGTTCCTCTGGAATCTTTATTTTTTTTTGCAATTCAAATTTTTAATTAAGCAAAAGCTTATATGGTTCATCATATAGAAAACTGATGAAGGAAGGCCAGACATGAAGAAGGCACACTGTTCAAGTCTTAGGTAGTCTCCGTCAAAAGGAGCTAAAGAAAGAAAAAAGTACATATACACATACAAATTGTACAAATAGCAATAATTCAGCTAAAATAAAGCGAAATAATAAGGAATACAAACGTCTCTTAGTTCTAATCTCAATCATGCTGTTAGTTAGAAGTGAGATGATCCATGAAATAATCCCATATTCCCAGTTCCACAGGCCCTTTGCCCCTTATTCTAGCTAACATAACCTCATACGATCCGGCCTCACTCATTAGGATTTCCCGCTCTTGGAGTGTTGGACATGTGGGTGTCTTAATATGACTCTGGCGGCCTGTTTATTTTTAAATGGCAGGACAAATTTTCTCTTTTATATTCTGTTTGATTTCTGCAGTTTTGTTTAAAATCGAATTTATCTAATTCTAATTCTATTTTAATTCTAAAATCTAATTTAAGGTATTTTTTTAAAAATAGGGAGTAATATAAAATCTATTTTTAACAACTCGACTTGAAACCCGCCTACCTTATATCCTTATTTACTGTATTGGCTTTTTTGTCTTGGTCCACCACAAACTTCAAACTTTGCGCTTTGGCCCCCCAAGACAAAAAGTCAGGGCACCCCTGGCTTAGACTGTTGCAGCACTCAAGACGCCCCTAAACGTTTTAGATTTGAGGAGATTTTTGAAGACATTCATTGAATAGAAGCAGCGCAATTACAAGCCCAGTCACGATTATTGGCCAGATCTGCTTGGTGTTGGTCTCCAACGCTCAAATAAAGGCGAGGCCAGAGGGCTGCTGGGTAATCTCATTGTGTCCAATCTCATTTGTACCTTCTCATATATGTGATCACATAGGCTCACAAACACCCAGCACACGCTCACGCGCAGAACCATGCGATATGCACGATACCGTCATTAAAGATGCATGAAAGATAAAACGCTTGAATTATGCTTCCTCTCCAGCTAAAACAACAGCATGGCTCTGCGTAAGCACCGGCTAAATCACTGGCAGAGCGCGCCCAAAGCTGGGAATGACAGGGAAAAGGGCTGAATTATTTAGCACATCCTGTGGCTCGAAATCTCGTCTTGGCCTGGTGATCCGTTTTAACTCAAACTAACCACATACAGTAACGCCGAACCCACAGTGCCTTCACTGAACGCCCTGCCCTCCTTAACACCACCTGCTCTGCAGTTCAGGCCTTCGCTTCACCATCACAGAGTGGTCTGTAATCGCAGGACAGTCCTGTGCTTTTAGTGTTTTAATTCAAGGTCAGGATTAGGACAGTCCTAGATTTTTTGTTTTGGTTTTAGGTCACATTTAAGACAGACCTAGAATTTTTAGTTTTAGGTCAGATTCAAGAAAGTCCTGTACTTTTATTATTTTGGGTCACATTAAAGATGTACCTATTTTTTTAGTTTTAGGTCAGATTCAAGACAGTACATTTATTGTTTTGGTTTAAGGTCAGGTTTAGGACAGTCCTGTACATTTTTTAAAGACTATCCTGTATTTTGTTGCATTTTTAGTTCAGGTTTAGGACAGACATGCATCACTGTTCCAATAAATTTATGTGCCTTATTTTAATTTTAGGACAGTCTTGATTTTGATTTTAGCCTAGTCCTGGACTCAAAAGGAGGAAATAATAGCATGATCAAGAAATTTTACGTTCATTTAATGAGGAATTTCAGAAAGAGTTTACATTTTTGGGAAAAGTTACACATTAAGCAAAACATATCGACCAGTACTCCGATTGATATATCAGGTGTAGCCTGCTGTTGTGGTCAATAATCAATAAAAATGTTCATTTCTAGCACAGGAAAATATTTATATTCATCATCATCATCATCATCATCATCATCATCATCATCATCATCATCATTAATAATAATAATAATAATAATAATAATAATAATAATAATAATAATAATAATAATAATAACAACAACAACAACAACAACAACAACAACAACAACTTTCCCATAAATCTCCAATATAAAAAAAAAATGTAACAAATGAAAAAAACTCATTTTGAATGAAACAATTATGCAAAAACACTTCAAACCTCAAGAACACTTTAAAAGAGTGAAAGCCAAAGTTGATTTGAAGTGTATTTACATTTATTTTGCTCTATATTTTTAATTAAGTTCCCAAATTCTGTGTGTTTTACTTCGTTCTGCTGTGTTGGATCGGCTTCCTGCACTGCTTTACTGTTGCTCACACCTCTTACTGTGGAGCTTTAGTGTTTTATTTTACACCAAAAGGATCCAAAAAGAGACAAATCGAGTGTAAAAATCTCGGCAGATTCCTCTGCTGAGAGATGCTGAACATACCAATACCTTCCATCGTAGTTTTACAGGGAGCTCAGCACTCCAGAGCTTTTTGAACCTCTTTTTTTTTTACTCCACATGCTTTTACATCCATTTCAGCCATAATTTTACTAAAGTTACGAGGATGTTCTTGTTTGAATTTGGGTTTAGGCCACTAACCTCCTTTAGTATTGGACCATGCTATAACTGCCCTGATAAAGCTGCATCTCCCTCAGCCACCACGTCCTATATCTACTCCTTTGTGTTGGAATGGACGTCTTTGCCACTAGGTGTAGCTCAAGCACTCAGGTACCAACAGCTGAGCCACACCGGGTAGAAGATTTAGAGAGTGTAGACAATGAAATGGGTTACAGTCCTTTTATTTAATGGCCTCTGAAAGGCATGGCGAAACAAACAAAGCCAGCGTTGGCCATCATTTCAGTGCCAGAAGAAGAAGACAGCTATGTCCTTCCTTGTCCACCCCCAGGTGCAAAAGCTCCATCTTTTAACTGGCCGA
This sequence comes from Pygocentrus nattereri, assembly GCF_015220715.1. Classification (NCBI taxonomy): domain Eukaryota; kingdom Metazoa; phylum Chordata; class Actinopteri; order Characiformes; family Serrasalmidae; genus Pygocentrus; species Pygocentrus nattereri. Next base: position 30,427,098 of record NC_051235.1, read on the forward strand.
GCTGCAGCTTTAACTGGATCGCTCATAAAAGAGGAAGGAAACCGAGTGAGCTCCAGTCCTGCTAGGAAACCTCATTCCTCTCCATCTCAGCCAGTCTGGAAAGGATAAAAACACCTTCCTCCTCGTGGAAAGAGATCTTGTGGAGTTCTTTCTAAGAGTGCCCGCTGATGTAGTGGTGAATAGTGCACGCTAACAGTGGCCAGTGGCACAGTAGTGAACAGAGAAGGCTAACGGAGCCTGCTGTTACGACAGTGGACGCTGTAGGCCAACGGTGGCAGATGTTAAAAGAAGTGAACAATGTTTGTACAATGCTGTTGTAATGAATATTGTAAGTGTGTTTTAGTAGTGAATATCATACACCAATAGTGCGCACTGTTACAGTAGCCGCTGGTATAGTAGGCAAACTTAGGCCCAGTCCTAACTGAGAGCTATGATAACAATGAAATTGGCTTAACAACAACTAAAGAAACCCACAAATGTGAGAATTTTCTCTGTTAAAAAGTTACGATTTCCACTGTTTTATCTTAGTTTAATGTCGTTTCAGTGGATTTTGTTCATTTTTCATCATAACAAGCATAAAAAGTGCCAATGTCTCGGTAGCTAGCCAGCTAGCTAACTTTCCCGTTCCACCTTAAATAGTCCGGCAGTTCTGACGCCTGAAGCGCCAGAATGTAACTGCTGCTCCATTTAAGGTGGAACGGGAAAATTCGAACAAGAATCTGGAGAATCTCCGACTTCAGCTTCACATCACTGAAGAATTGGGGGGGGTGATAATAAATAACTGCCCCCTTCTTTGAAGGCGTATGATCCCTAAATGTAACTAAAGCCCAGCAGTGAGGAGCTGAACTTTCCCCTCCTCTGCTGTCCCTGCAGACGGGCAGGGTCGCCTACAGAGCGGCGCTGGTAGCTGTTAATGAAGTGATGCTCATTTATCTGAGGGTCTCATTTCATAGGGAAGATCTCAACCACTGCCCTGTAGCTCAGTTCTAAGGGGTTAATGTGACTCAAAAACAAGGGGTAGGGGTAAACAGAAGAAACGGGACTGGGCCTTACATTATTATACAAGGTCAAACAGCTTCTGGCCACATTACCACGTTCCTATCTGTGGTCTCCCACCAGAGTTCAGAGCAATTAGTCAGGATTTTAAAGAAATCTGTGCTGAAGAGGTAAATGCAAGTCATTTTATTCCCACAGTTTACTCGGTTACTGAGCTGTGTGTGAATCACAAAATCCAACCTTATATTACTTTAATCACCGTCTTGTTTCCTGCAATGCAGCATCGTTTTGAAGCAGCTGACAGACTCACAGCAGTGCAGCTGGGCTTAAGTTCAGCTTCCGTACTGCAGGGTTAGTTCTTACACAGCGTAACTGCTCAAACACCTTTAGTAAGCAAAGACAAATAAAACACATTTCATTTCATTTTTTACACAGATTTTAAAAGATAAAAGAGAAATATCTGAAAATTTCTTCTGCTTTATTAGAATCTTTGCGATGTTATTATTTTGGTTTCAAAGTAGTATATTAATGAAATTGACATTAACAGTTATTCAGAAACAATGTGCCGTATTTTAATGATGTGTGATGTTTATTTTCTCCTTCACTGGACAAAAACAAAATCAGTGTGTCAGTTTTTCATATAGAAATTGATGTATGTCTGTATCGAGCAGTTGGTCTGTCTCTCTGTCTTATAGGTGATAATATATAATGCAGTTTGACTGGGAAATGAATTGTAAGGAACATATTCTAATTTTATTGAATTAACTCTGTTTGCTCTGATCAATCAGACGTTTATAGCAGGTGTTAAACTGACCCTTTGTCTGAATATCATGGAATATCATCAGTCAATGCTATAATAGTGAATGTCAGAATTATATTGGACACTGCTATAGTACTGCGTGTTGTAGAGCAACATCAGGTCACTACTATAGTAGAGAATAACACCGGCTGCTGCTATAGTAGTGAATTTCATAGAAAAACATCAGTCACTGCTAATGAATGTCACAGAATGACACTGTCCTCTGCTAGAGTCGTGAATTTAGTAGAGTAACACTGTCCACTGCTAGAGTAGCGAATTTAGTGGAGTAACACTGTCCACTTCTAGAGTAGCGAATTTAGTGGAGTAACACTGTCCACTGCTAGAGTAGCGAATTTAGTGGAGTAACACTGTCCCCTGCTAGAGTCGTGAATTTAGTGGAGTAACACTGTCCACTGCTAGAGTAGCGAATTTAGTGGAGTAACACTGTCCACTGCTAGAGTAGTGAATTTAGTGGAGTAACACTGTCCACTGCTAGAGTAGCGAATTTAGTGGAGTAACACTGTCCACTGTTACAGTAGGGAATGTTGTAGAATAACACTGGCCACTGCTATAGTAGTGAATGTTATGGAATTGCATTCACTACTGCTATAGTCCTAAATGTCATAGAATAACATTGACTCTGCTATTGTAGTAAATTTTGTAGAAACACATTTTCCACTGCTATAGTCCTGAATGTCGTGGGCTGGTGTGCTGTGGGTTTCGATGACCCATACTGACAGTTTCTCCCTGCCCCCTGGTGCTTTGTTGTGGATACATTATCTGAGTGTCGCTGTTTCACTGACAAACGGGGAGGGAGGGTATGTGTGTGTGTGTGTGTGTGTGTGTGTGTGTGCAGTCATTATGGAGATGTCTCCAGTTGGACCCTCCATCACTCGGCTCCCTCTCTCTGCTCCTGACAATTATGAGTAGGTTGGAGAAGGAGACCAGGCACTTGACCTGATTTCCCATAGATCAGTGACCGCTAGTCTGGCTTCTAGATTCTCGCAGTGCACGTAACTTAAAGTGACACTTGCCCGAAGCTGCCTCGGAGCACACAGCCTTCCTCGTTCTCCACAACCATATATGACAGGCAGGGAAGGACTTGCTGTGAAGGGAAGTGCCTGGTATTTCACCAGGAGAAAAAATAAAAAAATCTCAGTCCTCCACCCCACGATTCTTTCTTTCTCCCTCTTCCCTCCATTTTTCGAGTGCGCAGCCCCGTCTCAGTGTGGACAGAAGAGCAAGCAGAGCCTCCTGGGATGCAGTGAGGAGAAGAAGATTGCCTTCTGTCTGCTTGTGTGACTGTGCCACCAGCTCAAAGGTGAAATTACCCACAGCTCAATAGTGCGTGAGAGCGGTGAGAGGTGTGAAGACTAACCTGCCTCCTATCCCTACATCACTGATGCCCTTTTCCAATGCAATGAGCAAGTGTAGACAACCAACGGATCATGACACGAGTATAAGGGCTGACCAATGACTGTGGGCCTGCAGAGGTTTGTTGCTGTGCTTTGAAGGACAAACAGTTTTCCATTGTTAGGCTGTACTAGATTTTTAAAAAGGAGAAAGAAAAATGGTTTTAAACTAGTAAATAATGCAAGATAATAAATAGTAACATTATATTATACTATTATTGCTCCTCTATTGAAACATTCCTCATTGTAACCCAAGTAATGAAATTTAATTCAACATATATTTGGACCATTTTTAAATTTAGACCGGTCATTAAATTCAAACATTGTTTAAAAACCTCTGACTAACTGACACCAATACACAATACCATTATTATAGTACAACCCCATTTCCAATTAAGTTGGGATGCTGTGAAAACTGTAAATAACAGCAAATTGCAGTGATGTGCAAATCATTTAAAACCTACATTTCACTGAAAATGCTTCAAATCTCACATGTTAATGTTTTTTTTTGCCCATTCTGAATTTGATGGCAGAAACATGTTCCAAAAAAATTTGGAAGGGTTCAACAAAAGGCTGGTAGAGTTGTGTAATTCTTAAAAAAAAAAAAAAAAAAAAAAAAAAAAAAAAAAAAAAAAACACGCCTGGTGATTGGCTACATGATTGGGTATAAAGAGCCTCTCAGAGAGTCGGAGTCTTTCAGAAGTGAAGATGAGGAGGGGTCACCACTCTGTGATAGACAGCACCATCAAATAGGGCAACAACTCAAGAAGAACGTTCCTCAACATAAAACAGCAAAGAGCTTCTGCTTTTCATCGTCTACGGTGCAGAATTTCATTAAAGACTCAGAGAATCTGGAGAAATCTCTGTCTGTGAGGGACGAGGCTGAACACCAGTATCTGCTGGCCGTGATCTTTGGGCCCTCAGACGGCACTGCATTAAAAACAGACATGATTCTGTAGTGGAAATCACTGCATGGGCTCAGAAACACTTCTGAAAACCACTGTCTGTGAACACAGTTCATCACTGCATCCACAAACGCTGTTAAACTCTGAAACACAAAGAAGAACCCAAATATAAACAGGACCCAGAAACGCTGCCACCTTCTCTGGGCCCTGATAATGGATGACAGGGAGGCGGACGCAAGTGCAGAGAGGAAACTCATGAGAAAGGATCTTAAATTAACTTCCCACCAAAGGGAAGCACAAGTGAAAATGAGAAACCCAAAGTGGACGCTGAAAGCAGCTTTGATACACAGGCTGATAGAAAATGTGAAATAAAAGATGATCAGAAAACAAAAAGACACTTCCTCTGTAATTATGAGAGGCAGGTCAGCTTAATGTTTCACCTTCATGTTTCACCTTGTTCAAGCCTTCTTTTTGGCTTTTAAGTAGTTTTGGGGCAATTTATCTCTTGTCTTTCCAGCCCTCTTTTCTTTTTCATTTAACTCCCACCTGGGCTAAGAATCATACCAGTCACCCCTCTACAAAGGTGTAACAAAGGGCTGCTCTTTGCCAAGACCTTAAGTAGAGGAGTCCACAGGTGTGCCACGTTGGGCCTAATCAGCCTGAGGGCCTCTGGGAATCCCTGAACTTGTGGTGCCTCACTGCTGTCGCCCTCTGCTGGCGGCCAGGAGCACAGGCTGGGCCCTTACAGGCTGGGGGGAAGTGGAAAAGTGTTCTGTGGTCCGACGAATTCGATTTTTTTGGAAGTCATAGACACTGTGTCCTCCAAACCAAAGACTACGCAGCTTGTTATCAGTGCACAGTTCAAAAGCCAGTATTCATGATGGTTTAGTGGGGCATTAGTGCACATAGCATGGGGGATGTGCTCATCATTACATACATGTTTTGGCAACATCTGCTGCCGTCCAGATGACGTCTTTTTCAGGGAAGGCCTTGAATATTTCAGCAAGACAATGTCAAACTACATTCTGCATGAATTATAGCAGCATTGCTCCGTATTAAAAGAGTCCTGGTGCTAAACTGACCTGCCTGCAGTCCAGACCGGTCACCACTGAAAAGATTTGGCGCATTATAAAATGAAAAATATGACAAATAAGTCCCTGAACTGTTGAGCAGCTGAAACACCATGATAAGCAAAAATGGGAAAGCATTTCATTTTCTAAAACACAGCAGCGTCTCCTCAGTTCCCAAACTCTTAGTGCTGTTAAAAGAAAAGGTGATGAAACACAGCAGTAAACACACCCCGTCCCAACATTTTTGGAACGAATCGTTGGCATCAAATTCAAAATGGGCTTATATTTTTCAAAAATATATATTTATTTACATGAATAAATAATACATAAATAAAGTACAATGTCAAGAACTGTTTGGACATTATCATTTATTATCCCGGGAGGAACGTCAGGTTTGACCACAGCAAACATGCACCTCACATAATCACGAGAATGTCAAAAGAACATATTTCCCCCAATTGAATCAATCAATAAGAGACATCCGATGGGTCTTGACATGAGTTTATGGTCTGACCAGTGGCTCTGCTTTTGTGGCTGTGTAGGTTTGTTGGTATGCTTTGAAGGACAATCAGTTTGTATCATTATCAAAGGTTCTTTTCTCAATAAAATTAAATAAAATCCAAAGCACAATGTCAAAAATGACATGAACATTATATTCTCTATCCTGAGAGCAATCGGTGGTTTGACCCCGGTAAGGGGCCGATACATGTTAGTCAAATAATCATAGCCTGAATGGCAAAGGAGAGTAATTTCTCCCTATTTAATCTTTTATAATCGGGCCAAATGGAGCTGCCTTTGAAATAGTTTCTATTAAAGTTGAAGAAGGGCTCATTGACAGTGCTTGATTGGTTCATAATCTGTATATTGGCTAAATGGACAGGCGGCATGATAAGAGCTTGGTGAATGCCCCTCTGTTCCATTCTATGGACAGATTCTGATGATTCCCTGCAATCCTTTTATACATTTTGACAGCGGACTCTATGAATTTTAAAAAAGTATTCATATAAGCTATTCGGCGAGCGGCTGTCTCGCTTCTTTTCACTGTAAGCCGTATTGAATGTTGTGAATGACCAGTGCTAAACTATCACTAAATATCACTAAAACTAAACTATCACTCATCACTTACATAAACAAAGTATTTCATCAGACAATTTGACTAGACTTCAAATGCGCAATTAGTGCAACTGATCTGAAAACAAGCTCTTTGTTCTTAAATGGGCTTCATATCACCTTGGTGGCAAGATTCATCCCCTAGACTGAGACACACCGACCCCTATTGGAAGCATATCACAGTGGATTCTGTTAATAATTTTAAGTATATATATGAAATATAACTGTAACGCCGGGGCTGAGGCAGGTTGCAAGTACAAGGTGACTTTATTAAGGCAATTCCAACGCTCGAGTGCATTTACATGCATTTAATAATCCCAGAACCGCAAAAAATCCGATTTTGTCAGAAATCTGATCAACACACCAAATAATGGGGAAACTCTAGATCTGCATGAGTCAGATGGTAATCAGATTTCTGTTTTGCCACCAGCCAATAAACTCAGAAAAGTCACGATGTAAATGTAACGTGAAACTCAAACTTCATGCCATGTTTTTATTTTCCTTTTCTCCAAAAAAACATTTACTCTACCTGAAAATATGAACGTGCTTCATCTTGAAAGTGAAGAATATTTAAATCCTTCATGACGTCAAGCATGTATTTGGTTTCCCTGTCGCTTCAAAGTGTTTTGCTGCATCTCACATTGATTCTGCTCGCTTATTTCTGGAACCACCGTCTGTTTCGTACATGCTCAGACTGAGAAATATGAAAGAAATCAGAGTAAGAGCTTGCAGCAGTGAGAATCTTTATCAGATTTCTCGACCTTAGTCCAGTCTAAGAAGTCAAAATATGCTATCGACTATTTGAATAATCAGATAACTGCAGAAACCCGAATGTGATCAAATAATGAAGTGCATGTAAACACATTCATTGTCAGGCCGGAAAGAGAAAATGCAGATTAATAATGAGAAAAAAAACAAAAACAAAGAGAGCAGCGCGAGTCAAAACCAAGGAAAAGAAACAGGCCCAGAACTCGAGTACTGAGCACAGAGACGTCACGAACAGTGGAATCAAAAGGGGTGGGAGAGGACGAGAGTGGGCGGAGTCAGGGAAAGTCAAAGTATTTGTCACGATTGGCCCCTCCCAGTCATCCATGTGCTTTTGTTTTGGCATATATATATATATATATATATATATATATATATATATATATTATGTATATATATATTTTTTTTTCCTTTTTTTCTTTATATAAATATACACAATATACATTAATATTTCCAATGTACAGTTATACTCTAATACAATAATAAGTTATGAAATAAAACTATGTGCAGTTAGTTTGAGGTAGATGATAAATGAGGTGCAGGTTCTCAGGGATAGAACACGGATATAGAACCTTCCAGATTATACAGGACATGTATAGAAGATGTACAAGATGTCAATCTACATGTGTGAGTACAGATCTGCTAGCTTGAAGGTGCAGAGGATCAGAGTGAGTCTGTTGGTGTGGATGAGGTGGTGACTGTCCATGGAGATGAAGACTCAGAGGTGCAGTGACAGGCCTATAGACCAATACACCAGAAGAAATTGTCTCGGAACCGGCTGGTTCTGGACTTTCTTCTTCTGTACCTCTTCCCGCTCTGCAGCTGTGGGAACAGACAGTGGCTTTGGTGGATGAAGTCCTTTAGAATCCTCCTTGACTTCCTCAGGCAGTGGCTGGTGTATAAATCCAGGGTGTTTGGGAGCTGGACCCTGGTGATGTGCTGGGCTGAGCTGGCCACCCTCTGCAGAGGTTTCTGCTCAATCAAAGTGAAATAACAGCTCAGTTTTCTTATCACTGGTGACTTCAAATGATCGTGGAAACTAAACGCGCTGGAAATATCCTGCCATCTATCTGAGTAGCAACATATTTCAATCACCTGAAGTTACGATCAAGTCAATATTTAAAGCTGACAAATTCCTTCTTCAACACCAAACAGCTGGAAGGATTTTCAGCTACATTAATTGTGCAGTAATACGCAGATTTGTTCAGATCCGCCGGGTATTTCCCTGCCAAAACAAATCCGCACCATAAAGTCTGATGGATAGAACTGTCAAAAGAGTGATATCCATCCTCCTCCCCTCTCTCTATCTCTCTATCTCTCTCTCTGTCTGTCTCTCCTTGTGTTTGGAAACTCAGCTGCCCACGAGTGTCACAATGAAAAAAGCAACTTGTTTCAAAAAGGTGAATGTGTTAGAATTTTGAACTTGAAGGTTCCCTCTCCCTGCCTGGGAATAAAACACATCAGCGTCAATGAAGCTTTTCATAGTGATGCAAATTGGATTTGGGAATTCCATTTCCCACTCCCTAATTATCTGATGCCTCAAAATGATTCTGAACTTGGTGATTCATCTAAGCTTCAGTGGACGACTGTCGTCAGTGACAACACACGAAGAAAAATAAAACAGTACATACATGACTCTTTCGTTAGCTGTTGCTTGCATCATTCGTTCACTGATGTCACTGAACATCTCAGGACTCTACGGGACTCACAGCCGTTTTCAATTATAGAAATCAAACATGTTAGAAAATACTGGAAAGCCTCAAATCACACCAGAGCTTGACCTGAAGGCTAAAGCTTGACCCACTCACATTACAGTTGTGTTGCCAGTGGCTTCCAATTAAGCTTCCAAACTGACAATTCTAGACCTGAAAAGCACCAGAGATTCCCATCAGAGTGACCAGCTTTCTGTACAACTCAATGTCATAACAGTAGCTACAAAAGAATGTAATTGTTGGCGGGGCATGGACAGGTGGGCAAAGGTCATCTTCAAGGCATTTCATTGGGATTTCAACAGAGAGTTTGGTCCACAAGTCTTTATATGTTTGGTTTTGTAACATTTACTGTGTTAACATTATTCATGTGTAACCTTAAATGTTATACTTCAGTTATTGTACATTATACTATAGCTGGTTCCGGCCACACAAGCTGTTTGGTTGAGAGGCGTTCTAACTCTGCTGATATTTCACCATAACATCACAGGTTTTTCACAAATCACTCTGCTGAGACGCCGTTGCTAAGCAATGACTCTGACAGCTGTAGGAGGCGCTCGAGCCATTTGAACATTTTTACTACTTACTTTGCCACAAACAGAAAACGGACGCTGTTAAGACCACATCTGACCGACAGCCGATTTGGTCCGACTCTGAACATGAGACGACGCTAAAATCCCAAACTGTCATCATCACTGAGCAGCTATTCAGTCGGCAGCTGTGACAGAAGAACAGCTGAACAACCTGGAATCAGCCAGAAATGAACCCAACACCATTCGCCAAACTAAACGGGCTGTAAGAAGCTTTACAGACCGGCTGGAACAAAACAACATTAATACTGATCTGGAGAAACTGACCAAACTGAGCTGAACCTGATATTGGGTCAGTTTTATGGCTCAGTCTGATTTGGTCCGACTCTGAAGATCAGACACGTCTGGCGAATGGTGTTGGGTTCATTTCTGGCTGATTCCAGGTTGTTCAGCTGTTCTTCTGTCACAGCTGCCGACTGAAAAGCTGCTCAGTGGTGACGACAGTTTGGGAATTTAGTGTAAGGAGCTGGAGAACGAACTGCCGGCTGAGCAGCGAGTGGGCGGAGCTCGTTACTCTGACGTAGCAATGAGCTGCTCGTTAAGGAGCTCTAATTAGGAGGAAGGAACTGAACATTAAAACATATTAAACGCCGCGTTCACGGCCAGTTTATTCATTTCTTACTGTATTTATTTACCTGCTGTATTAAAGCAGTAGAGCACTCGAGGAGGGAGTTATCACCAATAACATCACGGCTGTGATGATCTACGGTGACCAAATAACACACTCCCTCTCATGTTCTATTGCTTAAGTAAAGGGGGTTCTTTATGGGTTCTTTAGCAAAGTCAATGCTTACCCTGTGGGTGCGTCATGGAATATTACAGCCTCTCCCAAAACTACTTTGCTTCAGGCATAAATTCCACTCTGCGTTGTAGGTTCCTACACAATGTGCTGATATTTGCCGTATGAGAAGGAGGGTCTCTCCAATGTATTCATTCAAAAATATAAGATGTCCAATGTAGGCTTTCAATCGTAGTCCAGGTAAAATCAATGCAATGAGATGCTTTTCAGGTTTGCAGGTAATGATTCCAGGCGGATCAGAATTTGGCTTTGTTCATGACAGCAGAACCGCGATAAACCATTTCTATTTCTTCTGTTTTTCACTCCAATAAGGGATTTGAAAAGATGTACTTTCCTGGTTCAGCAGTCTCTAATAGTCTGGGAACTTTTAAACAATCAAATGCCAATCAAGCTCTGCTGCTTTTATCCAAATCAGTGTGTCTTTATGAACTGTGTTCAGTTTGTACATCTCCAGCGCAGACAGACTGGGACGTGGGGAAGCTAATCAATCTGCGCTGATGTCAGAGAAGCACGGACCTCATCAAAATCTCCACCAAATGTTTGGAAGCCTCCTGATTGAATGTGTTTTTCATAATCTTACACAATTTCACTTTAAACACCAAGTAGTTTGTTCCAGCATCGGGTGTAGAGAGGTCATATGTTCTCCTGTCTTGCTGCATAAGCATCTCAGGTGGCTTATCATGTTATTAATCTAAAATATGGATATGAACTCTATATACAGCTGTTGCAAACCTTCAGGACCTCCTATGCCTCTAAATAAGGCCTAACAGATTCCAAGAACTAAAAACATACATTACTTGTTTAAATTAGACCCTTGCTTGTATTTAAACTCTGCAAATTAATCTATTGTCAAGTTTGGTGGGGAAAAAAAGGATTAAACTCTGGAAAAACCAGACAGAAAACCTGTCCAATCAGATTTGTTTTCCCTGTGGTATCTACGAAGATGCATCCAAGTAAGGTTTATTATTTGTTAGGACTTCAGGAGCTAATGGGTAACATAATTAGAATGTGGGAGTGGAATCAATCTGTGATTGACATTGATTTACAGGACCAATTTCATGAGAAAACAATCACTGTAGACCTTCTGGAAGCTCTAGATACATCACTGACTCCGAATACAAGTCATAGTCTAAGACTTAGTTGTTAGAAATGGAAAACAGTGGTGGCAGCTCTACACCAGCATTCTGATATGTACAAGCTAAAATACATGTTAACATACACTATATTGCCAAAAGTATTCATTTGTGTGGCTTCACAGCATATGAACTTGAGTGACATCCCATCCTTAATCCATAGGGTTTAATATGATGTCGGCTCACCCTTTGCAGCTATAACAGCTTAAACTCTTCTGGGAAGGCTTTCCACAAGGGTTAGGAGTGTGTTTATGGGAATTTTTGAGCGTTCTTCCAGAAGCGCATTTGTGAGGTCAGACACTGATGTTGGACGAGAAGGCCTGGCTCACAGTCTCTGGTCTGATTCATCCCAAAGGTGCTCTGTCGGGTTGAGGTCAGGACTCTGTGCAGGCCAGTCAAGTTCTTCCACACCAAACTGGCTCATCCACGTCTTTATGGACCTGCTTTGCACACTGGTGTGCAGTCATGTTGGAACAGGAAGGGGCCGTCCCCAAACTGTTCCCACAAAGTTGGGAGCGTGAAATTGTCCAAAATCTCTTGGTGCTGAAGCTTTAAGAGTTCCTTTCACTGGAACTAAGGGGCCGAGCCCAACTCCTGAAAAACACCCCCACACCATGATCCCCCCTCCACCAAACTTTACACTCGGCACAATGCAGTCAGACATGTCCCGTCTCCTGGCAACCGCCAAACCCAGACTCATCCATCAGATTTCCAGACGGAGAAGCGTGATTGGTCACTCCAGAGAACTCGTCTCCACTGCTCTAGAGTCCAGTGGTGGCACTTTACACCACTGCATTCCACGCTTTGCATTGCGCTTGGTGATGTAAGGCTTGGATGCAGCTGCTCGGCCATGGAAACCCATTCCATGAAGCTCTCTACGCTGTTATTGAGCTGATCTGAAGGCCACATGAAGTTTGGAGGTCTGTAGCGATTGACTCTGCAGAAAGTCGGTGACCTCTGTGCACTATGCCCCTCAGCATCCGCTGACCACTCTGTCATTTTACATGGCCGACCATGTACGACCAGCTGCTGTCGTTCCCAATCGCTTCCACTTTGTTATAATCCCACTGACAGTTGACTGTGGAATATTTAGTAGTGAGGAAATTTCACGACTGGACTTGCTGCACAGGTGGCGTCCGATCACGGTACCACGCTGGAATTCACTGAGCTCCTGAGAGCGACCCATTCTTTCACTAATGTCTGTAGAAGCAGTCTGCAGGCCGAGGTGTAAAAGCCAGCAAAGAGATGCCCTCATTGTCTTGTATTGTGCTGAATAACAGGGAGGGTGGGTGGGTGGGTGGGGACCTACCCTACCCACCCAGATGACTGTAGCATCTCAGTTTATCAAGCGTGTCTAAAGTTTTCATGCAGTACACAGTTTTGTGAAATGTACCAAGACTTCCTGTCTTCCAATACAAATTAATGGTGACTAATGGTGATGTGCACTACCTCACTGGAAAAACAGGTTGCATCTCTGCTGTGACCAAAGGGTCCAGAACTTAAAAGAGAGAAGAAACTGCTCACACTTCCAGTTTAAACATTTAAGGAAAGAAAATATTCAGCATTATTTAAATTGGATTTTTAATGTGTTGTTCGCCTGTTAGCAATATATTAATCAAACTGAAGCGCTGGACTGAGGCTTTGTGCCCGATGGGCTTGTGAACAGGAGCAGTGTTCATATTCACCTAAACTCATCAATATGTCATTGGCCTCAGAAGAATGCAAATGAGTCCAAAGTGCTGTAGACAAAAGACAGAAGAAAAGGTGCGCTGTAAGATTTTCCCCCCATTTTCTCCATTTTCTCTCTCTCTGCACTGCAGGTGACAATAATTAATCAGGCTACCATTAAGTGGATGGGGTGCAGGGTAATAGATCAATTGACAAGTAGATGATAAGAATAGATGGAGGAGATAACCTTGGGCACAGTGGAGAGGATGGATGAAGGCCACTGGAGCCACGATCATCTGACTTTCTCCTGCACTGTGGTCCCAGAGAAAAAGACGAAATGCAGCACAAATGGAATTAGCACTGGATGGAAGCAAAAGGCAATCATCCATTCATCCATTCGTTCATTTCTCCTGCACATTCATTCTTCCATCCGTCCATCCATCCATCAATCCACCCATTCATTCATACATCTATTCTCTACCTGTCTATTTATGGATTCGTCTGTTCATACACGTATCTCATCAATACGTTAAATAATTCATTCATTTTTAAATTATCCATCAATCCATCTATACAGTCATTCATTCATCCATTAATTCAAATATCTATCACCTTCACCCATACATTCATCCATCCATCCTTCCATCTATTCATCTATGCATTCATTCACTTAGAGATTCATTGATCCATTGACACATTCATTAATCCTTTTATCTATTCATCATTCCATTATTTTATTTATTCATCCAAACATTAATTAATTCATCCATTTGTTCATTTATCCATTCATTCATATATATGTTATGGATATATCAATGCCTTCAGCAAATTACATGTTCATATCTGTCTGTAAATACATCTTTCCACTTGTTCATCCATTCACCCATTGCCTAATTCACATATCCATCCATCCGTCCATCCATCCATCCATCCATCCATCCATCCATCCATTTTCCGTTCACCCACCGATTCATTTGACCATTCATTCGTTCATTCATACCTTCATATATCCACGCATTCATCAGTTCTTGCTTTCACATATTCATCGCTCCATACATAGATTTTCCATTTATTCATCTATTCACCCATTCACCAATTCAACCACCCATTCATTCATCAATTCATACATTCATATATTCTTTAACCCAAACTTTCCATTTATTCATCATCCAGCCATCCAGTTATTTATTCATCTATCTATCAATTTATTCACTCGTTCATCCCTGCCTTGATTAATTCATCCTTTCATCCATTAATTAATTAAATTATCCATTCCTCCATCCATCCATCCATCCATCCATCCATCCATCCATCCATCCATCCACCCATTCGTTCATCTGCTTATACAACCTGTCTGCTTTTTCAGACGCAGTGATTTCAGCAGAAAGTTTGCAGAGTATTTCACTGTGAGGGTGAAGGTTTCAGCATGTGTGTGAGAATTAGGTGGTAAAAGCAAAATAAAAGCAAAAGGATGAATAGGAGGTGACTAATGTGGAGTGTAAATGGGAGGGAGAGGCAAAACAAAACAGATAAACAAAAACAAAAACAAACCACTACGCAATGATGCACAAGAGAGTTACGGCATCCATAAATGCCACCGAAATTTGCAGCGCTCTCACATCCTGGTCCACATTAGACGATCAGGCATTTGATGAACACTTTTTCCCATTTCCATTTGCTCGCTTTAGATTATTATTCTTCTGTTACTTCTTGTCAAGACTCGCAGTAGTCAGAAGTGGAGTGGTGAGCCACCGGTGGTACTTAAGGGACCAGCATAACGACACATTATTGTCGGCCCTAAAGGAAAAAGGACTCTTTGCGCAGTAAATTGCTTACTGAGACCCCAAACACTGTCATTTGAAACGCAGATAAATAGATAACAAGTTTCTGCGGCATCTTTGAAACTACAGCCTCCTGGTGGCTTAACAGGCTCCTGTAGAAAGTGACATAAACAGAGCAGGGTTTGTGTCTAAATGAGAAAAACATTCTTTGCACATTTGCCTGAAACATAAAAGGCAAATTAGGCCACAGAATTGCTTTTGACAAGGACACCCAGCATTAGATCCACGTATAATTGTTTAAAAATGTTCTCGGCTTTTTAAAAGGCTGAAAAAACACCAGAGCGTTAATTTGGCTGCAAAATAATGAAGAATAATCCGCTACTTAATATCCTCAAGCTTGTAAATGAGGCTGTAGTAATTCGGCTTCTCGGTTTTTGTACATACCCCATAGGTGGTGGATGAGTAACAGTTTTCAATGCTGCACACAAACCCATTCCTTTCTTGGTCTTGTTGTGTCGTAGCTGCTTTGTGCAGATATTGACCAGTTTGCTGGCAGAATGAAGAATAAAATGAAAATAAAAACGAGCTGCAGATGCAGAAAACACTTCAATCAAAATGAAAACATCGATGATGCATTTCGGGCGGCAAGGTGGCGTGGTGGGTAGCGCTGTCGCCTCACAGCGAGGAGGGCCTGGGTTCGATTCCCCGGTTGGGTGACCGGGGTCCTCTCTGTGTGCATGTTCTCCCCGTGTCTGCGTGGGGTTCCTCCGGGTTCTCCGGTTTCCTCCCACAGTCCAAAGACAAGTCAGGCCAATTGGACATGCTAAATTGCCCCTGGGTGTGAGTGACTGTCTGTGTCTGTCTGTCTGCCCTGCGATGGACTGGCGACCTGTCCAGGGTGTATCCTGCCTTCTGCCCGAAGACTGCTGGGATAGGCTCCAGCACCCACCCGGAAGCGGAAGGATGATGCATTTCATAAACATGCCGCAAACACAGGAACACATGCAACTTCAGAAACAGAAATGAGTGTCACTCATCGCTCTGGCTCTGAGGCTTCCAAGGACTCCATCTCCCAGAATCCTACACTAAAACAAATGATTTATGGTCATCATAAACATTAAGCAAATATGTGACATAAAACGGATTTAAAAAACATAAATATACACTTTACTGATTTATTTTCATTAGAAGTGACCCAATCTGGCTAAATCCAGAACTAATTTAACTGAATTAAGGAATCTTATTATGAGGCCGTGCGCCTGTGCAACAGGAACAGGAAACGCATCATCACTCCTTTGTTATTCAGTGCAACTGCAATGAAATAGTGATGCTCATTAACTTAATCTGTGCTTTTAGTGTTTTTGTCCAAATATTAATGGTTTCATTTTGCTTATTTTGAGAGAAACTCTAGATAAACACCAGCAAACTAGCCAGCTAGCATCCTTGCTAGGCCTGCTGTCATGGTAACGGGTACAAAAGGTAGATGAAATAAACGATGGCAGGGATTTATCGTGGATCAGAATATAAAGTTGTATCCCATTAATACTCAAATCAGCAGGTCATGGTTTCTGTAACTGTAGGTGACCTCGACATGTTAGCATGGCACGCAGTGACTGACAGCGTTAGCTGCTGACCGGCGTGGCGGTCAGCCTGAGAGCCGCACCTCAATAGGAACGCTGGGCTCATAAACATCTGCTGTAATTAGCAGTTCAGCTGGGAGTGAATAGAAACTCTAAAGCAGGGAATTTGATCATGGCTGAAATCTATAAAGTTCTGTTCATTTCTTTCACATTAGACTTTAAAGTTGACACGTTTCCTGTAATGAGACTCAAATGCTGTCTGATACAGTTTGGACGACAGTGAATGTCTGTGGATTTACTCTTTCATCATTTAATGCCTTTACACAGTCTGAGTGACTGAGCTGTGGACACAGAAGGTGCTGTGAACTGTAGAAATACAGAAACGTGAAGTTAAAGAACTGCAGAAATCAAGCGCTTCTCATTTAATTCATTCAGGTTTACTGATGATAAATGATGGAGAAACAAACTGTAATAACATGTTTACATTGGATTTATGGATTTAAACTGAATGGAAAAATGACATGTAATTAAAACACATAAGTTTTAACCTTTGGGCTTAAATATTTGTATGCGGGATCACGTGACGGCTGATTCTCCACCCAGAATACTGATCTGCCTCACCTTTGATCACACGTCTAGTTAATGTTAGTATGAAGCCCAGGCTTTCGACTAGTTCACTGCGAGGTACTGTGTCTGTGACTGGGCGTTCTGGTATTGACTGACCTGTATTTTTGGTGTTATGTTTATTTTTCCAAAATTCCACCCTATTTTGGATTTGACCTGTGCCTGTTTATTGACACTGACTCTGGATACAAGACATAAAGCCTCCCTTGCCTTTTTTATCTGCGGCGTCTGACCGATTCTGCCATGTTACGCAGAGAAGACAGAGACATTCAGAATTTCATGCAGCACATTCAGCGGGAAGAGTAAGATGTTATTTGAGCGGATTATTGTCATCGCTGTATTGTAATGGGAATTAGCTGTAGAACTTAAACGGGAACACCAGATTAGCTACGACAGCACAGCTGTGACATGTCAGATAGCAAACTCGCCAGCCAGGTTAACCGTGTCTGCGGTCTTCTCTACTCCTGTCAGTGATTCTCCAACATCGATATTCCTTCTCCTCTGAGCCCTTCGAGCCTTCCAGAAATATTCCTGTTTATTGCAGCATTTCCGAAGTTCCCTGTGTTTTTTTTTTTCTCCCAATTTAGTCATCTCCAGTTCCGCCTGCTAGTTAGGACTCTACCAATCACACAATGGAGGGTGAAGGCCAACACAGGCTTCCTCGGAGTCCAACTCTCCGAGTCCATCAACTGCCAGATCTGTTACGTCAGCTACCAAACGCCTGCGCTGAGTAGCATCACGTTGAGTGCTGGGGGGAGAGGGGGGGCCATCATACCCACCCAGAGAGAGCGAGGCCAATTGTGCTCTCTTGGACTCGGCTGTAGCATCACCATGTAGCATCGAACTCACGATCTCCTGATGACCGGGTCAGCGCTCAGACGGTTGCGCCACTCAGGAGCCCCTTTTGCAGTGCATTTGTAAAGTGTAGTTGTTTGAGTTTGGAAGGTGCTTATAATTGTGCTATGAACAGGGTCTCATTGGCAACCGTAGAATATTTTTAATCAAAGTAATTTCATCGAATGAATTAGGACTCTCTCTGTGTGAAACGTTGAGCTGCTAGCGAGCAACAGTGGGTGAAAGCGGGGGGGGGGGACCCCTGCTGTGAAACACTATTCACATAAAACAGAAAACTGAAGCTTTCTTCATGTCCAATGATCCTGTACAACTGACAGCATGAACACAGTAACAACGCTCGTTTAAATGTGGACTTGCTCACCTAAGAATGCTGTAAATCACACACACTTCCATGGAAATATGTTCTGTTGAAGGTGTTAAAGAAAAAGACTGCAGAACTCAAGAGACGGACATCCAAAACGGGCTGAAAGCACATGTTATGGCTGTGGAGAAACAGAAATAAGCCCTTACCCTGGTGTTTCTGACTGGGTCTTTTCACCTGGAGTTCAATTGACCTCTCCATGCCCACACATGCTCTGTTTCATTGTAACTGTTGCCAGGTTGGATGAACTTTACAGAACCTTGGCAAAAATCCCACTCAAGCCAGTGAGAAACTGTAGAACAAAACTTAACCACAATGAACGGCTGCAGTCTTTGTTTAGAGCCAGTATAAACCGAGTCTGTTCTACAGTTTCTCATTAGACTGAATGAATAACCGACTCTAAATGTAGGTATTGTGATATAAACCGAGTCTGTTCTACAGTTTCTCATTAGACTGAATGAATAACCGACTCTAAATGTAGGTATTGTGATATAAACCGAGTCTGTTCTACAGTTTCTCATTAGACTGAATGAATACCCGACTCTAAATGTAGGTATTGTGATATAAACCGAGTCTGTTCTACAGTTTCTCATTAGACTGAATGAATAACCGACTCTAAATGTAGGTATTGTGATATAAACCGAGTCTGTTCTACAGTTTCTCATTAGACTGAATGAATAACCGACTCTAAATGTAGGTATTGTGATATAAACCGAGTCTGTTCTACAGTTTCTCATTAGACTGAATGAATAACCGACTCTAAATGTAGGTATTGTGATATAAACCGAGTCTGTTCTACAGTTTCTCATTAGACTGAATGAATAACCGACTCTAAATGTAGGTATTGTGATATAAACCGAGTCTGTTCTACTGTTTCTCATTAGACTGAATGAATAACCGACTCTAAATGTAGGTATTGTGATATAAACCGAGTCTGTTCTACAGTTTCTAATTAGACTGAATGAATAACCGACTCTAAATGTAGGTATTGTGATATAAACCGAGTCTGTTCTACAGTTTCTCATTAGACTGAATGAATAACCGACTCTAAATGTAGGTATTGTGATATAAACCGAGTCTGTTCTACAGTTTCTCATTAGACTGAATGAATAACCGACTCTAAATGTAGGTATTGTGATATAAACCGAGTCCGTTCTACAGTTTCTCATTAGACTGAATGAATAACCGACTCTAAATGTAGGTATTGTGATATAAACCGAGTCTGTTCTACAGTTTCTCATTAGACTGAATGAATAACCGACTCTAAATGTAGGTATTGTGATATAAACCGAGTCTGTTCTACAGTTTCTCATTAGACTGAATGAATAACCGACTCTAAATGTAGGTATTGTGATATAAACCGAGTCTGTTCTACAGTTTCTCATTAGGTTGAATGAATAACCGACTCTAAATGTAGGTATTGTGATATAAACCGAGTCCGTTCTACAGTTTCTCATTAGACTGAATGAATAACCGGCTCTAAATGTAGGTATTGTGATATAAACCGAGTCCGTTCTACAGTTTCTCATTAGACTGAATGAATAACCGGCTCTAAATGTAGGTATTGTGATATAAACCGAGTCCATTCTACAGTTTCTCATTAGGAATCGGTATTTTATCGGTAATACTGGAAAGCTTGTGGGTGGAGATTGGAAGCATGGACATGTCAAACACGTAAGGCAAGAAGTGCAATAACTGATCAAGGGGAAACATCTAGATTAGTAAAGTATTCTGAATACTCATGGGCTTGTTGCCTTGCTTTAATAGAAGCATTAATGATTTAAAAACACAAATTTGGCACCTCGTTTATGAGCATATTAACACGTCGTTTTGCCATGCTGTACCTTTCACTAACATCAATTATTTCAGCTATTCTCACACATGGTCCAGCATGCTGTTCAATCTAATGACTTTGTAATATCTGCAGTGAACGATGCAAGCCACGTTTTTCCTTTTCTTCTCCTTCTCCTTCTTTCTCTTCTTTCAACCTTTTAGGCTTTCGACTTCATTAACTGCAGCCTCTCCCGAGGAGCGCACCCAATAATCATCTCCATGTTTTATCTCTTATTCCAATGGATTTGCTCAAGGCCAGCTTCTGAAGTCCAACAAGTGGTCACTCTGGGTCTCCCTGATCCATTTTTGCAGTAAATGAGTCTAAAATACCCATTATCATTCATGAGGATAAGAGGCCATTTCAAACGCAAGTCGACAGCAAATTCCACAGTAATAGTGGCTGTCAGAAATAGGAGTGAAGACCTCTGCAGGCTCAGACACCGACAGAACCTGGAGCGCAGAGCATGACAGAACAGCACAATTGAAAACAAGCCCAGTCGAAAACCATGAAAGCTGGACCCAAACAGCACAACTCACGACTTTGATCACCTTCTGTCTGAATGTACTTTGATAAGACATTTCGTGCTTGCAAGATAATCCCTACCAATCAGCGTGGATATGTGACATCACTGGGGTTGTAAACATATTTTTGGCTGAAGCCAACTACGTCATACATGCTCTACTACACACTGACTGGGCACTTCATTAGAAACATTTACAGAGTTCTTGCACTAATTGTCCACTTAATTTGAAACACCTGCTTTGTACGTCGACTCACTGACCATTTTATTAGAAGCCTCTATTTTGTATGTCCACTCACTGGCTCACTTTATGAGAAACACCTACCTTGTACAAAAACCAAATGGTCACTTTAGTAGAAACATCTACCTTGAGCTTCCACTCACTGGCCACTTTATGAGAAACACCTACCTTGTACATAAACCAAATGGTCACTTTAGTAGAAACATCTACCTTGAGCTTCCACTCACTGGCCACTTTATGAGAAACACCTTGTACATAAACTAAATGGTGTACATAAACCAAATGGTCACTTTAGTAGAAACATCTACCTTGAGCTTCCACTCACTGGCCACTTTATGAGAAACACCTTGTACATAAACTAAATGGTCACTTTAGTAGAAACACCGACCTTGAGCTTCCACTCACTCGCCACTTTATTAGAAACACCGACCTTGAGCTTCCACTCACTGGCCACTTTATGAGAAACACCTTGTACATAAACTAAATGGTCACTTTAATAGCAACACCGACCTTGAGCTTCCACTCACTGGCCACTTTATGAGAAACACCTAAATTACAGGTCCACTATATAGGTGTACATTTACAGGCTGTAGCCCAGCTGCTTTATTAGTGCCCCTTGACCACATTCATCATTGGCTACTCTCTGACCACAGGACAGATGAACTTTTCTTCACCAAGCCCAACATGTAGACCATTTCATTTATATGCGCATGATTTGTAAACAACCCCATCAAAAAATCATCTCTTTGTGTTCAAAAATGGCAGATAAACGTCAGCGTGCTTACATAAATAATAAATCTTGCGATGTTTAAATATGTCGTCCAGCAATGCACTACATGCTATATGGACCACTCTCAGCCAGGCAGTGATGCTAACACGGCAGTGTATAGTTGATAGTGTTTTTACACATCAGCGTCACTGCCAGGTTGAGAGAGGTCCAACAAAGAACATTCAGCCAAGAGCAGCTCTGCATTCAGAAACTGACCACTGATTAAGTGCCAAGGGTGTCTAACACAAATTGTGCATCAACAGCATGAGCCACAGTCTCTAACTGTAGACCAGAAAGGTAGAGCTACCGGGGGTTTCCGATAAAGTGGCTGGTGAATGTTCCGTTTGTCGCTTAATTGTAATCAAGCTCACTCACTGTGCAGAACAGCAATCACTGACGTCTTTGAGGGTAGATAACAGCTTCAGAAAGAGACAGGATTGCATTTCTCCAGCAAGGCCCATCAGGAGATCCCACCAGTAGGATGTTCTCATCATCAGAGACCCATTTGAGAAAGTGCAGCAGTGGAAGCATTAATCCTCGTAATTTCACGTCCGCTGTTCCGCGGCTGTCAGACGCGTCAGGCCACGTTGGAGAAAAGCACTAAAGCAGCGAGGAGGCCCTGCGTCGTTCTCCGATAATTACAATGCCATGTGTTCGTCCCTACAAGGTAAAACAGTTCTTGTTAAATGAAGGGCTGTCACGCTTTAATTGTCTCCGCCGAGATTCGCAGGGAGAGGGAGGGGGAGCGAGAGAGAGACGTAATCTTACAAACAGAGGGTAAATCATGAGGAAGCAAGAGTCTGAAAAATGACTTCAGCCTCTGAAACGCATCAGCCCATGATTTCCTGTTGGAAGACACTGCGGCTTCAAGGCAGCTGGGATTCAATAGAGAGCGGCTGGTTTGGAGGTGAGCTCTCTTGTGTCATTCTGAGACACAGTTTGGGGGGGGGGACAAAAAATCAATTCATGTTTGTTCAGTTTTCACGTGGGCATATTGATCTAACAGCATGATTAGACACAAGCAGCTTTAACGTCAATGTCAGAAATCTCTGGACGGCAAATTGGTGTCCCAAGCAATTCCATTCTTTAAAGACTTAAAGGACGGAGCACTGGGGACACGCAGCGTTTCAAAGACTGATCTCACAGCGAAGTCAGGAATTTAAAGTCATGAGAGTGGATTTATTAGATTTAATAAAAAATGATGTTCTAAGAAAATGTCCACTAAACACTGCCCCACACTAAGAAATGAAAGTTCTTACATTTTATATATATATATAGATATATATATAAAATGACAGAATAGCAGAAAGGAAAACAAGCACAGTCTAAAGCCATGAAAGATGGTCCCAATTCAAAACTTTGATTTTATATACATATATATATATATATATATATATATATATATATATATATATATATATATATATATATATATATACACTGATCAAAAAAATAAAAGAAACACTCAAATAACTCATCCTAGATCTGAATGAATGAAATATTCTCATTAAATACTTTGTTCTGTATAAAGTTGAATGTGCTGACAACAAAATCACAAAAATCATCAATGGAAATCAAATTTATTGACCAATGGAGGCCTGGATTTGGAGTCACACACAAAATTAAAGTGGAAAAATACACGACAGGCTGATCCAACTTTGATGTGATGTCCTTAAAACAAGTCAAAATGAGGCTCAGTGTTGTGTGTGGCCTCCACGTGCCTGTATGACCTCCCTACAATGCCTGGGCAGCTCCTGATGAGGTGGCGGATGGTCTCCTGAGGGATCTCCTCCCAGACCTGGACTAAAGCATCCGCCAACTCCTGGACAGTCTGTGGTGCAACGTGGCGTTGGTGGATGGAGCGAGACATGATGTCCCAGATGTGCTCAATCAGATTCAGGTCTGGGGAACGGGCGGGCCAGTCCATAGCTTCAATGCCTTCATCTTGCAGGAACTGCTGACACACTCCAGCCACATGAGGTCCAGCATTGTCCTGCATTAGGAGGAACCCAGGGCCAACCGCACCAGCATATGGTCTCACAAGGGATCTGAGGATCCCATCTCGGTACCTAATGGCAGTCAGGCTACCTCTGGCGAGCACATGGAGGGCTGTGCGGCCCTCCAAAGAAATGCCACCCCACACCATTACTGACCCACTGCCAAACCGGTCATGCTGAAGGATGTTGCAGGCAGCAGATCGCTCTCCACGGCGTCTCCAGACTCGTCACGTCTGTCACATGTGCTCAGTGTGAACCTGCTTTCATCTGTGAAGATCACAGGGCGCCAGTGGCGAATTTGCCAATCCTGGTGTTCTCTGGCAAATGCCAAGCGTCCTGCGCGATGTTGGGCTGTGAGCATGACCCCCATCTGTGGACGTCGGGCCCTCATACCATCCTCATGGAGTCGGTTTCTAACCGTTTGTGCAGACACACACACATTTGTGGCCTGCTGGAGGTCATTCTGCAGGGCTCTGACAGTGCTCCTCCTGTTCCTCCTTGCACAAAGGCGGAGGTAGCGGTCCTGCTGCTGGGTTGTTGCCCTCCTACGGCCTCCTCCACATCTCCTGGTGTACTGGCCTGTCTCCTGGTAGCGCCTCCAGCCTCTGGACACGACGCTGACAGACACAGCAAACCTTCTCGCCACAGCTCGCATTGATGTGCCATCCTGGATGAGCTGCACTACCTGAGCCACTTGTGTGGGTTGTAGAGTCCGTCTCCTGCTACCACGAGTGTGAAAACACCACCAACATTCAAAAGTGACCAAAACATCAGCCAGAAAGCAGAAAGGTGCTGAGAAGTGGTCTGTGGTCCCACCTGCAGGACCACTCCTTTACTGAGTGTGTCTTACTAATCGCCAATGATTTCCACCTGTTGTCTGTTCCATTTGCACAACAGCTGTGAAATTGATGGTCAGTGTTGCTTCCTAAGTGGACAGTTTGATTTCACAGACGTTTGATTTACTTGGGGTTATATTGTGTTGTTTAAGTGTTCCCTTTATTTTTTTGAGCAGTGTATATATATATATATATATATATATATATATATATAGTGTCATTCTACAGAAACATCCATATTTGTGTCACAAGCATTTACAGATATATTACACTTAAAAAACATGTTAGGGTTACAAATTATTTATATTTTAAAATAAAACAATACAATATTTTAACAACTACACCTTCTTTAGCTTCAATTTAGCAATAGTGTTCTTTAAATCAATTATCTAGAACTCCAAGGACCACAGAAAAGCTCGTCCTCACAGTCGTATGAGAAGGCTGAGGCCATATTTTGAAGAAAAAAATGTTTTTCTGCTATTTTAACTGCAATAATATTTAACTGACTATGAAATATATAAATTAAATGACAAAGAAAACAAAAGCCAAGTCAATATTATAATATATATATAATGAAAGTTCCCCAGGAGTCGTGTCACTGGTGTTACCGTGTAATAAAAAGTCTCTTATTTTGAAATAAAAGTCACGCCGATGACGTCACTCGACTCCCTTTCACCTGTTTTCTGAGGATCTATGAAGAAAAGCTCATGGTGAGTCCACTGCGTCTTTCAGTTCTCAGAGATCTTCTCATTCAGCTCATGATCTCATATGAAGCATTTAGCTGACGTCACTGGTGTGACCGACTCTATTCTGAGGTCATTGTGGAAAAATAGAAACACAAATGGATTAAATTCCATATTTTAGTGGACGTTCCCTGATGGACAGCGTGTGGTTTGGTGTCCTGTAGCAGCCGTTTAGTAAAATGCATCGATCATTAAAAACGTCTCTGGTCTCTGGTGATCGGTAACCCCAGTGACACCTATGGGTAGATAAAATAGTGGACACCTCTGTAGAATGAACTATATATATATAATGATATAAAGGTCATAGACTGTGGTTGTTATGAATGGGTTCATACAAATGACATATTTGAAATTGACAATGCTGCTAAACAACAATAATCAAAACAATTGATCTTATCTTTCATTTATCTATTTCCTGCGTTTCATTTCCAAAACTGCCATTCTCTTCAAGTTATTAATCTTCCAGCTTCAGAAACAAAGAATAAAACACATATTTAACACAAAATGACAAAGAAGCCGTCATTTTGTGAGGGGCCAGTGGGTCCCTCTTTCCCTTCATGTTATTCCAGCTTCCACTCATCTCAAGATCCTCACTTTCAGCTCCTCAAAGAACCTGCAGACATGCCTCCAAAGCTCAGTCTGAGAAGCTGGTTGATGATTTTCTGAACTAATCAAAACCATTCAGTGGTGCTGAGGTCTGGACTCTGGCGTGGTCAGTCCATCGTTCAGCTTCTTTGTTTGGTGTGTCCGTCTCCTTTTCTCAGTGAGGTTCTTCTTGATCAGCTACACGTCCTTTCAGACCCACAGTGCTGAGTGGTCTTCTCACAGTGGAAGGATGGACAGAAACTCCTGTGGATGTTTTCAGATCTGAAGCAGCTTGATCTTCTCCTCTCTCTCAGAGATCAAAGCTTTCAGTGCTGTTTATCTGATGGGGGCAGTTTTAGGGTCGACCAGCTCTTCCAGGTGGTCGTTAGGAGCCACATTTTCTCTGTAGACTTTAATCGCTTTGACTTCATACTTCTTTGTGCTAGTGGGTTATTTTATATCTCATCTCTTCTTAAGATTGTTCAAATTAACCACAAGTACATTTTCATGATTTTTTTTTCTTTAAACCCATCTTTACCAAAGGGGACAATAATTATGGAGCTGACTGTATTGACAATCAATCTTTAGCAATCATTGGAAGTATATAGTTTGAAACCGTATAAAAAGAGTGCCTTCAACCAAGGCTTTTCACATCTATGACTATGGTTTTAATCCCATTTAACATTTTGATTCTGTACATTTTAAACGACAAAAAATAAACAAGCAACCATACAATATTTTTCGACATTGAGTCCTGCGTTTCCTGGGCGATGGGAGGTGTCAGCTCTCTTCAGCGAAGGCAAGACGATGAGCAGCTCAGGGTGTATTTGCATGTGATTTTCTAAGCTCAAAGCTGGTGATACATCAAGAGCCAAAACAATAGATCTGATAGCAGAGATGAGAAAAGAAAGCACAGGAGCGCAAATCACACTCTCAATTGCAACCAGATGAAGCTGGAAAAATGGGGCATCTGGCAGCCATCTGGGTCTACCTTGAGCTGCCTGAATAGAAATGATTACCTGTCCAAGGTGCTCGAAGGAAGGCTGCACGAGTTTTATCATCCGTTAATCAAAACATCTAAAAAAGGGCAATTCATCAGAAGCTAATGGTCCCGACTGTAATTAACTACTTTCAACAAAAGTATGATCATCAGCGCCACGGCGACGGTATCTGAGATGATGGCCTTGAAAGCGCGGGCAATTCCCAATACTAGGCAGATTAAGACATGAGAGCTAAAGCTCGAGCTATATGACATATATAAATATATAAATATATAAATACACAAGGACCATCGTGGTTGATTACTGAAAGTCGGATTGACCTCGGGTTGATTTGGAAGACATTTTCTCAGGGAAAGAATTGCAAATGAAATCATAACGGCACCGCGGTAATGAAGGTTAACTGGAGAGCACAATCTAATAGACTAGTGCTCCTCTCAACCCTTCACTCCAAAAATCTTGCCCATGCAATGTAATATTTCTCGAAGTCATGTCTGAGGAAAAGGCTGAGCGTTTTACACATTTAGCACTTACGGTTTTTCCCAATGTTGAATCTGAATGCACATATTCCACTGAAGTCTCATTATCAACTTATATCAGAATAAATTAAGAGTGAAATCGAAAACGATTATTCTTGTTTTGATGAATTTGCTGTTTAAGCCTAAGAACCCGAAGATTTCAGGGATATTCTTGGTATGTTTTGGGTCCATTACAATTACAGTTGCAATTATAACGTATTTGCATGGGACGTTCCATCTGTAGTGCTGCATAAACACCAGTAGACGCTCATGGATCTTAAAAACGTAAGTCTGTTTAATGAGAGAGATGTCAGATAGAAAGACCGTCTTAGGGCAGATCCAAAAACCAAACAAGAGTCAAAAACCAGAGAAGACAAAACACACAGGCGAAAGCAAAAGGCAGGCGAAGGGTTCAAAGCCCAAGTCGAGACGACAGTAGACAACCCGCTCAACGGTCCGGTAAAGGGCAGTCCCTCGCAATGAGGAGACCAAACCAACAAGTACTTAAGCTCTGAGACCAAACAGGCACAGGTGAATCACATTAGAGTTCAGGCGACTGAGAACGAGACAGATGCATGATGATTGGAGGAGAAGGTGACAATCATCAGGCTTGGGCTCATGGGAAATGGAGTCCTGGAGCAAGGCAAGGGAGGAGAACCCAGAAGCCTGACACCATCTGGTGTTATTTTGAGGGGACCCTGAGCTGCTCAGACATGCCACCGTTTGACATGTAAATTCTAACAGAAATGTGATATCTTTATGAATTTGGGTCATTTCTGATGGCAAATTTACATAGAGCCTGTTAAACGTTCAACAGGCATAAGGCAGATTGGTTTTCTGTTCAGTTGGATTCAGACTCAGTGCTAAAACTCTGATACTCAGCAGGACTGGCTTTATTTTTAATTACAATTTGAGCTGCATATTTAATATCAGATATTTTTAACACTCAAAATCAACATAAACTGAAAGATGGAGCTAGGTATTATTAGTGTTGGTCATATTTAGTATTATGTATCTGTTAAAAGGTGTTTTAGGGCCTGTTTTTGAGATTTGGAGGGAAAGAGGTAAAGTGCACTCGGTGTGTTGAATGGGACACTGCAGACCCCCCTGCTCGGCTCAGCTCGGCTCAGCTCAGGAGCATGCATACAGGCCACAGCTAATCTGGCTGAGTGTATACAATTGCATTCGAGGCGGTTTTTACGCGTTTTTAGCTGTAAATGTCTGATTACCAGCAAAAACTGGTAGTCTGAGTCAATCTGAGGACTGTTTGAGACACGATGGACACGTTTAGACTGAACATGTTGCTCTGTGGTTTTCTGAACTGGATTACCGACTCGAATCAGTCTCCATGGAGTCACTCTGGACACACAGGGTAAGTCCTGTTGGTGTGATTTGGGAACAAGCGAATATACTTTTTAAAACAATTCTGAATATATTCTTTGTGAAGTATCTTCACCTTGTCATGCACACTGAACATTCATTTTCCGTTAACCTGTTTTCTGACCTCTGTCTGGCCCCTTTGCTCCGTTTTGGATCTCTGGTTTTCCATTATCTCTTTAGGTTATTTGACTGTGCATCTGAATCATCTCTTTGGCATTAAAGCTTTGAACGTAAACCTCATCTGCAAACATCTGGTATCATCTGCCATCCTTTCAGTATGTTGTGACTTTGTCACTGGAGTGTCTCTCAAATCTTTTCTCTGCATCACACCAGCCAATTTTTTCCTTATAGCCTGGTCCTCCTCAGGTGCTAAACACATTAACCTTTTAAGTCTTGGTTCCTCTCAGTGTTTCTTCCACATCCTCTTCAGGAGGTTCTCCTTGTAAGTCTTGTTTTCTCTTGGTGGTTCTTCCTCGTGCTCTTAGGGAGGTGAGTCGTGGTCCTCCTCCGTGTTTCTTCCTCATGCTCCCATGGAGGTTCTCCTTCTGAGTCTTGGTTCCTCTCAGTGGTTCTTCCTCATTTTGTCAGGGAGGCTCTCCTTCTACGTCTTAGTTAGTCTCATTGGTTCTTCGTCATGCTCTTTAAGATGTTCTCCTTCTTAGTCTTGGTTTCTCTTGTTGGTTCTTCCTCATGCTCTTAGGGAGGTTTTCCTTCTGAGTCTTGGTGCCTCTCAGTGGTTCCTGTTCATGCTCTTGGGGAGGTGAGGTGTAGTTCTTCTCAGTGGTTCCTGCTCATGCTGTTAGAGAGTGTCCTCATGCTCTGAGGGAGTTTATCATTTTAAGTCTTGGTTCCTCTCAGTGTTTCTTCACTGTCTGCCAGAGAACATACAAATAAAACTAAACTGAATTGAACTCGCCTTGATTATTTCACTTAAGATTTGTTTAGACATTCACTGGTCACTTTATTAGAAACACCTACCTTTGATGTTCATCCTCTAGCCATTTCATAGGCTCTGCTTACCTCATAGGCCCACTATACAGGTGTACAGTTACAGAGCTGTATAATAAAGTGGCCAGTGAGAGTGTGTTGCTGGCAGTAGGTCTCATCATCACAAGATAATAGGACTTTGCATGACTCCCTTCATATAAAAACCTATGCATGGTCAGGGCTAAGGTTAGAAGTAGGACCTGGGCATCTCTTTTGTTCAACAAGAATCCTGTATGGCAGCTCAACGGCCTTGCTTTTCCCAGAATCCCAGAAGGCCCAGTCCCATTTGACCCTTCGCCCCTACCACTTAGCCCTGACCCCTCCATTTTGCACATTCATGTCTAGGGGTAGGGTGTCCCAGTTCTTGTTGAGATAGAGGGGTGGGGTGAAGTGTTGAGACTTCATGGCCCTTCAAACTGAGGTTTTTCAAAGACTTCAAACACACAGACTTATGAGAAAAAAGAAAAAACAGCAAGTTGCCTGAACAAGATGCCAAAGAAACCCACAAATGTGGGAATTTTCTCTTTTAAAAAGTCACAATAACCACTGGTTTATCTTAGGTTAAGGTTGTTTCAGTGTATTTTGGTCATTTTCTTTGTAACAAGCACAAAAATTGCTAATGGCACACAAATGTCTCGGTACCTAGCTGGCTAACTATCCCGTTCCACCTTAAATAGTCCAGCAGTTCTGACACCTGAAGCGCCAGAATGTAACTGCTGCACCACTTAAGGTGGAACGGGAAAATTCTAACAAGAATCTGGAGAATATCTGACTTCAGCTTCACATCACTGAAGAATGGGGGGGGGTTATTTTTTTGAGGGGTGTCCCATTTCGTAGGACAAGATCTCAACTACTACCCCTCCTAAACTCAGTTCCAAGGGGCTAGGGTAACACTCGAAAACAAGGGGTAGGGGTAAAAATGAGAAATGAAGAAATGGGACTGGGCCTAAGTCTGTACTAACGAACACAGAGACTTGTAAACCATTGATCTCAGCTGTGTGCGAAACATTTTAACAAGGATTTTGGGAAACAGCAGCTAAACTGTCAAAGCATGGACAAACAATTTGTGTTGTACCATAAGAGGATCACTGATGTTCTCTAAAAGAATTAGCGCTGTCATGTTATCAGAGGAAATATCCTACGCAGTGAACTTATTGACTGAGTGAAATAAAGCCAGACGTCTCTGAACTCGGTGTGTAGGCAGGATTTAATTGAGTGCCGCAGCTTTTTTTGCTCAAATCACAATCGCCAGCGAGATATCTCAATTGTGTGTTTTCTTTTCTTTTCTTTTCTTTTTTGCCTTTTGTTTGCAAGTCTTGAAAACCAGGACTAAACAAGATCATCGCAGCGTCCGCCTCGAGACTCCAGCAGGAGTTTAAATAAGCAGGCAGATGGCCTTGAAAGAAAACAGTCATAATTGAGTCTTTACTACCCCTCCAGTCGAGCTCCACCGTTGAATTCATTTGAGTTTGAGGCCGGAGTAATGTGGATGAAATTGTGTCCGTGGCGCGCTGCCTGAGAGCGGGCCTGCTTTGTTTATTGCACGAATTGCATTTCAAGTGAGATCAAACGTGTTTGTCTGCTTCATCAAGATCAAAATGGAAACCATTTCGCCACAGCGAGGCAACTCGTCTTCAATCATACAGAGAAAAAAAAAGACTTCAGTTTATTAGAAACACATTGGCCATTTTAACAGAAACACCAACCATATTTGGCCACTATATATCAGACATAATATCATGACCACCTCCTCGTTTCTACCCTCATTGCCCACTTTATCAGCTCCACTTACTGTATAGCTGGTCTCTGTAGTTCTACAGTTACAGACTGTAGTCCATCTGTTTCTCTGATACTCTGTTACCCTGTTCTTCAGTGGTCAGGACCCCCATGGACCCTCACAGAGCAGGTACTGTTTGGGTGGTGGATCATTCTCAGCACTGCAGTAACACTGACGTGGTGGTGGTGTGTTAGTGTGTGTTGTGCTGGTCTGAGTGGATCAGACACAGCAGTGCTGCTGGAGTTTTTAAACCCTGTGTCCACTCACTGTCCACTCTATTAGACACTCCTACCTTGTCGGTCCACCTTGTAGATGTAAAGTCAGAGACGACAGCTCATCTGCTGCTGCACAGTTTGTGTTGGTCATCCTCTAGTCCTTCATCAGTGGTCACAGGACGCTGCCCACAGGACGCTGTTGTCTGGATATTTTTGGTTGGTGGACTATTCTCAGTCCATCAGTGACACCAAGGTGCTTAAAAGCTCCAGCAGCACTGCTGTGTCTGATCCACTTAGACCAGCGCAACACACACTAACACACTGATCTGTGTGTGTGTACAGCTACAGACTTACAGACTGTAGCCCATCTGTTGCCCCTTGAATTATCAGCCCCATCTATCTCGTCCATCATTGAAAAGGGACCACCTCGGACCATGCATTACGCGGTCAGCGGCTCATTCTCAGCACAGCAGTGACACTATTAGCATATCAGTGGCGTTGCCGGGGTTTTAAAAAGTATTTTCATCATTTTTTGTTTCAAAAATGTTTCATAATTCAGTCGGTGAGATGTTACCAATATCATTCAGGGTACTCAGAGAACTTTGATCGTAGGGAAGCCTGCCAGCTGGTATTTCTCTACAGTGGTGGTGATAAGAACCAAGGGTCACAGCACAAATATAGCCATTTCATCTACGATCAAAAACCACCCGTCAACGTACAAGTATCGTCTCAGCTTTCATATGTAATATTGATGACGGTAAAAGATCAATAAATCAGACCGTTTATCCTCACTTGAATCTCTCCACTCTGGATGCATTTAAAAATATGTTTATTCTAAAACCTCAAAACTGCCATAAAACAAAATCTCAGGCATCTTTCAGGTGGTGCATTCATAACCATATCATCTTATAAATGTCAGGGAGCGATATTGATTTTACATCAAACCACATTAAATTGCTTTATTTATCTTCGCTATTCAAATATCTTTTGAAGAAATTATGTAATTCCCCATGAAACACTCACTCCTTGCTGGTGCGCAGTTGGGGATCGTAGATCATCTGTTGTTGCACAGTTTGTGTTAGATATCCACCAGCCTTTCATCAGTGGTAGGTTTTTGACCACAGAGTCACTTTTGACTGGATTTTTTCGGTGGTGGTTCCACTCTTGACCAGTGACCAGCACAAGAATCATGAGACATTCATTTCTCACATCAGGGACTCTGGACCTTGCCCAAGGCCTGGTCCTTGCTGCTGTTCCTCCTGACCGTGGCAGGACTCCTCACAGCTCACCACTTGAAATCCGGTAGCACCAATGACCGCTGCAGCAGCAACAGTGATTCGCCTTCTACTGTTCTCGCTGTTGATGCTGTTAAGGGTATGGCTTGTGTGTGCTGGAGCCCCAACTCTGCTTTGGTGACTGACCTAGGGCATTGGTCGTCTTACAGCAATCTGACACCCTCTCGAAGCGCCTTTCCACTCCCTGCTTCAGCACTATCCCACTTCTGACACCAAGTGTAGCACCTTGGCAGAGAAGATCCAGAGGCAAACACAGTGCATGCAGGCAAATGCTCTTTTGTTTAACATGCAGCAACAGACAACCACTGAATACAGCAGGATAGCAGGCAATGTCACTAATAGCCATAGCTCATCAATCTATGGTACACTAATGAAGCCCACAGCGCAACACAGTAAACCACAACAAACAAACAAATTACACTTAAACTAACAAAAGTAACATTTAACGTCCCTTCAAGGAGGGGGAGCCTCTATATGGCACTGATCTCTGGATCACTCATAAAGAGTCCGTTCTGTCAAATGAAATATGGAAAATATGAACTTCTTCTTAATCAGTATGTGGATAGCAGCAGTCCTGTGGTCAGAAGCTGACCAGTGATGAACAGGGCAAAAAGGGGCTGATCAACTGTGCAGCAATAGATGAGCTACAGTCTATAACTGAGTGGCTGTAACGGTATGTCCAGTAACATGGCCAGTGAGTGTAGGTGCCAGGTAGGTGTTTCTGATAAACTGGCAACTGATTCCAGGTTTATGGCCATGTTGTGTCCTCTGACTCAGTGTGAGGAAGGTGTGGGGGTGTTAGCTCCTCTGTTCCCCCTGGCAGGATTCAGAGAATTTACAGCAATCATCGGTGAGAACATATGCTGCATGGACAGTGCACGACCTTATCACACCCCCTTCCAATGTCTCCGGCCTGCGCATCTTATCTGCATTGCTCACAGAAGTGGGCTGTTAACGTAAATCTGTGGCCTACGCATTAAAATGTCAGCACATTTTAGTGTTTGGTTTGGTGCTTTTTGCGCACGGACATGGCTCTATGAGTTTATGCTGTATGAGTTTGCAGATGGCATTACATTTATTAGACCATCAGTGGTTGGAGAAAGAGAAAATCTCAGCTTTAGAGCTTTTCCATATCAGGATATTGATTCATGTATCTTCCTCTGTTGGATCCTCACACTTCAGTTACTGTAAATCAAGCGCACAGACTATGAATATAAGAGATTTCTTCTCACTCGCAACTCTTTGCCTCCATCTCTGGATTTCCACCAATCCCTGTGAATAAGCAGTGTAGTCTAAAACCCTAAACCCTGATTCTTACTGTTAAAAGACTAAATTCTGCTGAATTCAGTCTGTTGTCAGCATTTCAAAGTGTTAATGCAGTTTCTATTCTGGACACTAAGTTTAGGTTATGATAACACACTGACGTTTGGCTTCAAACCAACCTACTGTTGATGGCTGCTAAATAACAACAGGAAAAAAACGTTATGTATGGACGTTATGTATGGACGTCATGTATGGACGTCATGTATGGACGTCATGTATGGACCTTAGAAAACTATTGTGTCTAGTAAAAGTAACATGAACTATTTCACTCCCTGGACTCCCTGGACTGTTGTCAGAACAAAACCCTCATATCTCCAAAATGGTAACTTTACAAGAGAAGGAAAAAACTTACTTTCAGTTTAATGTAAGTCAATGGAACCAGGATTCTTTCCAAGTGATTTTGGGCCATTATGTTTGGTCCATTTTTCATGAAATTTACACACAGAGTAAAGGACAACCGTTATTATCAAATTATGTCCAAAACTGAAAAACGGCAAAAATGGAGATACAAGGTTTTGTTCCAACTGCAGCGATAGCCAGGATTAACAAGATAAGCCTATGAAGGCAAGCGCTATAGGAGAGTTTAGACTTTTCAATAGAGCACATCGATGGCTACATTCAAAGAAACCCTCCTAATGTCAGCTTAGTTGATTAATCAAATCAAATCAAATGAATTTGTAGCGCTTTTTGATGTTGTAACAAAGCAGCTTCACAGAATTCCAGTAAAGACAAGTTTTAACAACCCCCAGGTGAGCAAGGAGAACCTCCCTCAGAGCTGAGGAAGAAACCTTGGGAGGAACCAAGGCTCACCAGGGGGGACCCATCCTCCTCTGGTCAGACTGAGTTATTATACTACTAATATTAATAGCGGTAGTATTAGTAGTAGGAATAGCCAGGAGTGCATGAAGACTTCAATGTAGGGTGGGCAATTAATGTTAAGCTATTTATCTTAAGTTAGCTAATGTTAAGCCTTTCATGGGAAACAAATGCCTTAGCTACCAATCTTGGTTCAATGAATACAGAACATTATTATTTATGATGAAATATTACTGATCTTTTCTATTAATGTTGAGGCTACAAGCACAGCAGCCGACTCAACCCCACAGCCACAAACATACCTTGACTAATTGGCATAAAGCTGCTAAAGAAAAGATGCTCTGATTGGTGCTTGGTGGTTGGTTAGTGTAGTGGGTAAAACCTCTGCCTTCTACACTGTAGACTGGGGTTCAATCCCCCACCTGGGCAAACACCCTACACTATACCAATAAGAGTCCTTGGGCAAGACTCCTAACACCACCTTGGCCTGCCTGTGTAAAATGATCACATTGTAAGTCGCTCTGGATAAGAGCGTCAGCCAGATAATGTAAATGATTGGTGCCGTGGCTGGAACGCCCCCTCGGCAGCTCTGATTGGCTGGCATTTGGACACGAACGTTCAGACTTTTTACAGCGAGCAGGTGTGAAAGCTGAGCTCGGCTGTGGAGCTGAGAGCAGAAATGATCTGCACCCATGCGCGAGTTTTGAAGGCGAGGAGCATGATTGAACAAGTTTTCCAGGTCTGAGTGGAAACCAGAGTTCTGCAGGTACGAGCTCTGAAAGGGGTGGACTGTTCTGCAGATTTTCAAGTTTGGAGTGAAACCAGAGTTTTATTGAGCAAATCCAGTTCATGCTGGCGAGTGTGTTCAAGTTCTTTAGCTGTGCTCAGAGCACCGCTGTCCTCTCGAACCCGAACGCTCCTCTCTCTCAAACATCAGGATCTTCTCTCAAACGTCAGGATCTTCTCTCAAACGTCAGGATCTTCTCTCAAACATCAGGATCTTCTCTCAAACGTCAGGATCTTCTCTCAAACATCAGGATCTTCTCTCAAACATCAGGATCTTCTCTCAAACGTCAGGATCTTCTCTCAAACATCAGGATCTTCTCTCAAACATCAGGATCTTCTCTCAAACATTTTGGCACAAATTTAACTCCATATTTTCAAGGCTGGCGTCACATCGCTGCGCATAATTATCAGGTTCTATCTGATATTTTTGTCAAAATCGAGTTATTCACCTCCTCATTCCGTGACCACTTCTTAACATGATGTGTGTTTTTTAATTGTTGTTATTGTGATTTTTAGACTCTTTATTTAGGGGGAAAAAAGGTTCTATCTCCCAATCAAACTCTAACTTGGTTCTATAAGGTTCTATCTGTGAGCCAGTCAGGTTCTGCTTCTCCTCATGTCACCTCACTGCTCAGTGACTCTGGAAAAGTTTATAAAACTATGTAAGACATGGTAACATGTTGCTGTAACTCTGTCTTTTTACAGATTTCAAAAATCTTATGGCCCTAATTTTTTATAAATGTCAAGCCTTACAGGTAATTAAATATCAAACATTTGAACTGATGGGGCCTTAATTCCAAGATAAATATTAATTTCATTCATCTTTCTTTTCTTTCTCACCACCTAAGACATTCTGGCTTATTAGAGTCTCATTTCTGATATAAAATAAAGCCTCGCGAAGCCTTTAGAGTGACCTGCTACACGGGCAGTCGGGTCAGTTTATTACAGTAGCTGGTTTCTGTCTAAATAAAGGAAACTTAAAGTAATGATTCCTACCTAAAAACTGACCTGTGCACTGGACACAATATTTTGCGCAGACTTTTATACTTAATCTACAATGTTTATTTTTTTTATAATAGGCAATGATAATTTGTCCTGAAACAAGAAATATGCATAAAAATTATAAAACAATGTCATAATTAAGCTTTAAATATTTGAGTAAATATATAGACACTGTCAGAACATACATTTATTTAAAAACAAAATGATTGATATTTTGAGTTTTGATATCAAAATATGTTTATCAAATATTTCTAACACATTTAAAATGTCTGTCATTTTCATGTATGAAAGAGGCGTGTTCCAAATTGGGAATACAAAATCGTTCCTTCGTTGCTGCCGGGCTGCAATGATGTCCTGTTATCATTTTTATAACCAGACTGGCTTCATGAACTCATTTCAGGTGAAAGTCCTCCAGCGTCTCTCTTGGTAAACCAGTCTTTTAATAGAAGGTCATTAATTAGTGACGCTGACGTCTATTAAAATGATCAGAAGCACAAAACACTGAAGGTAAACAGTTTCCATCAGGGAGAACCGAGTGGCTCTGAAATCACTTTTTACACACAAGCAAAGTTTCAGTTTCAGATTTATTTACAACTTAGTTCCAAGTTTAAGTTGAATAAAAACTGGCTTTAAACTCAGGATCACAGATGAGTTCCTTTACTATGTTGATCTGTAGGCGTCTGTTCATAAACATAAACCAGCCCAAACTCATTTACTATAAAATGAAATGGTGTTTGTAGAAATTCAGAAAAAAGCCGCGTCAGTCTCGACTGCATATGTGGACATATTTCTATATTGAGCTCTATTTACACAAAGTTAGGTTAGTTCATCATTTATGTTGAACAGACTCTCCCAAAGTTTTACGCTGCTGCGCTGACGTTGAACCGCGTGCTGCACTGGGTCGGTATGACCAACAGGTCAAAACCAGCTCTAAACAAAGTGACCGCTGGGCCCTGATTGGTGCTCTGGCTTTGCGCTTCTTTCATTTTGACATGTGACGTTTTTATACACACAGAAACCAAAAGGAGCGACAGATTTCTCACAATGTAGGAGGAAAAAGTCGGATATTAGACTCTGAAATGTAGTGGAGTGAAAGGAAAAAGTCCAGAATGGAGAAACTTCAGTACAGATACACCAAAAATACTAAAGTACAGAAACTAATTACATTTACTCAGATACTCAGTTACTGTCCACCACTGCAAATACTGCACACATTTGAATTAAGTAGATTCGAGGCATCACTTTTTTCCAGGGTGACTGATATTTGCTTAGGCAGTATAACCTCAAATCCAGATTAGATTAGCAAAATATTGCAAAAAAAACAAAAGAAAAGTGTGTGCTGTTTATCATTGCTAGAAGCGTTCGCTGCCTCAGTATTTCTCCACATTTTGTGTTATCAACAGGGAATCAAACGCCAGAGGGAGTTAGAAAATGTTTAGATTCTCTCTCT
The DNA here is from genome assembly GCF_015220715.1 of Pygocentrus nattereri. NCBI lineage: Eukaryota > Metazoa > Chordata > Actinopteri > Characiformes > Serrasalmidae > Pygocentrus > Pygocentrus nattereri. The sequence continues at coordinate 30,465,327 of NC_051235.1, forward strand.
CTCTCTCTCTCTCTCTCTCTCTCTCTCTCTCTCTCTCTCTCTCCCTCTCTCTCTCTCTGTCTGTCTCTCTCTCTCTCTCTCTCTCTCTCTCTCTCTCTCTCTCTCTCTCTCTCTCTCTCTCTCCCTCTCTCTCTCTCTGTCTGTCTCTCTCTCTCTCTCTCTCTCTCTCTCTCTCTCTCTCTTCATTTTCTCCAGAGTGAAGTTTTCATATCAGGGTTTCTAAGTCTGCCTTTGCTGGTGGCACCAATTTCAGGGGCACAGAGGCCACAGAGACCAAGTGACTTCCACTCCCCATGGCTGTTATTTTCTAAAATAGATGCTTTGAAAGTCCTCCTGTGGGCTTCTTTCGGTTTTTCTCCTTCTTCTTCTTCTTCTCTCTCAAGTTGGCAGTGGTTCTATCAGCTGGGACTGGAGGTGTGTATTTACATGTTGGGCCACCTTGACTCAGGATTGACGGTGCTAACTGCTGGAGCTGGTGGAGCTTCATGCTGTGCAGCTTCAAAGACGGATGGACTGAGATGTACATCTGTAGGCCACAAATCATCCATGACGTTTTCTATGCATAAATCCATGAACTTGAGGAATTTAACCCTTTAGAAGACTCGAGTTAATGTTGGCAATTATATCTTACAAGTTTACTCTTGTTTTGCTACAGTATTCAAACATAATTGCATCATTAAACACAGTGTTACCTATTTAATGCAATATTTGGTTAATATTTGGTAATTAATTTGATTCCCATTCGGTATTAATGGGTTACAGTCTGCACTTGTTTTGTTTAATTGTTTTGATGTCAGAAAATGAGAAAAACATGGAAAAATATAAAGGATGTTTTGTCTTTCTACGAATCAAGACTGTACACATAATAATACTTAATAGTAGGAAAGGAAACCGAAAATGCTGAAGAAAGAAGTTCATTTGAACCAATCTGTGAAAAATCTGATGAAGTTTTAGGCCAAATTTATGCAGAAATATGGAAAATTCTAAAGGTTTCACAAACTTTCAAGCACCATTGTCGATTATTCAGTAACTACAGGGACTTCAGTCCAAACTGGCTGAGCTACTTCGGGCCTGCTGGTGGGTTCATTTCTCCCTCAAAGCTCATTAAACCAAAGACTTCAGTGAAAATCGGATGAAGTTTTGGGTCAAATTTATGCAGAAATATGGAAAATTGTAGAGCTCACAAACCTTCAAGCACAGCTGGAAGGGTTAACGTCTAAAAAGGAGGCAGGACATCATGAAAAAGTTCAACTTTCTCAACATAACATAACGCAATATAAAGCATTCCAACAGCTCCAAAAACAAAATTACTAGAACTGGAATTACTCATTTTTAATAAGCTAACACAAACTGCTCCACTCCCTTTAACAAAGTGAACATTCTCCAGAGAGTCCGGCGTGGAGCGCAGAGCTCGTCGTGCCAACCGGTTTGGAGAATTCGATTTACACCGGCAATATGAACCAAAAACAAATGTTCATTGAAAATGACATTTGTATTAAATCTTTTAATGATTCTCCTTTGAGGACAAATCCAATACAGCTCTACAGGAGCAGGGAGACAGAGGGAAACCACAGCGTGTCAATACAACATCTCGCTGCTCAATGGAAAGCAATTTTACGTGCCTGGCCCCAAAACCCACCATTAATCTCCCACCCGCTTCAGATGTTTATTCCCTGATGAGAGAAAATCATATTCCTGACTGAGGATTGATAAGTTCATTTACTGCCTCAAATAAATGGGCTCGAAAACGGCTGCGTTACTTTTGCATTTATTAAAAAACTCAGCCAGAGTTTGTAATGATATCTCAGTTATGTCTGCCGAATATCCCTAGAACTGCGTACAGAGGCGTGTCGTCAATTAAACCTGGACGCGCACCGTTTCTGCTGTTAGAATCTATTTAAGAATAATCTGTTTATTGCAGTATTTACATTTTTTCCACTCTGATTTTTGCTTCACCATCTCCTCAAAAGGCCCATATCACATGCATCTTACCACACAAGCTAATGAGAATACACTGTGTAAGAGAGGAAACTAGAAAACCTGAAAAAAGCACAGATAAAAACAAAGAAACTGGACAAGAACTGATACAAATGCTATAAATCCAAAATCACATGCGCACAATTAAATAACTGAGATCAATAACTTCATAAAATTCAAAATGACACACAGAATGGAAGTAAAGTTGAAGTAAAAAAAACATTTGAGCTGCCTTTAATGTCCGTTTCCACATTTCCTGACCCCTCTTTATCTCTTTAAACAGGCGGTTTCTGTTACTGTGCCTTTAAGACTTTATTCTCAGGTTATTGTGAAATGACCTAATATTTTAGTGGATTTTCCATGAGTGTCAACATGTGGTTTGATGCTCGGCAGCAGACAGTTAGTAACATTTGAATTAAAAATGACTCAGGACAAGAAAAGGTAAATGAATTATTATTATTATTATTATTATTATTATTATTATTATTATTATTATTATTAAAAGACATGTATTAGTCCCACGTTGGGGAAATTTCACCTCTGCAATCAAACTCATCTGTGCAGTGAAACACCACACACACACTACAGAAGACACACTAGGGGCAGTGTGCACACTTGCCCGGAGCGAAGGGCAGCCCTAACCAGTTGGGGGTTAGGTGTCTTGCTCAAGGGCACCTCAGTCATGGACTATATAAACCTTATATCTCCTTTTTTGCTGGGTTTTTTTCAGTTTTTGACATAATTTGCAAATATATGTTACACTTTACATTGTGTGTAAATTTCATGATGAATAGACTAAAAGAAACGGCCCAAAAATTGCTTGAAAAAAAGTCTGACTTACATTAAAAATGTTTTCGCTTCTCCTTTATAGTTATCATTTTGATATATATATATATATATATATATATATATATATATATATATATATATATAATATTATATATATATTATATTATTATATATATGCTGAAACTTTATTCAGGTAGCTTCTTTTCAGAACTCTTCTTTCCCTTTGAAGCCGGTTTTAAACCCTATTTACTTGCAACCTGCATTTTCCTTTATTGCTCTTTCTTTCATGGTGTGAATTTTAAATGCTAAGCTAAGCTAAAGGTGTCCACCTAGTCTCAGCATTCTGCCAACGTTACTTTGGTGCACAGGAGCCATTCTGCCTCTCTGCATCTGGAATTACCCTCCGCAGCAACATTCACACGAAGGGGACGCCTGGGATTGTGCACGGCCGAACAGCGGCAGACAGGAAAAATAGCGCAGCCCCCTCTCCGTCTCCCCCGCGAACGTATTAATTTGTAGCCTGGTCTTCTCCTCTTTTCCTCTGCCGGTGGCCCTTGGGTTTAGCCTCGTGCACCTGATTCCTCTTCCTCTCTCCAAAGACCCCAGAGCCGTCCCCCATTTGTCATTGGTAAACATGCCGACGCGCTACACGAGACGGGGGGTGGAGGGCACCCGGAGCCAGCAAAACAAAGGCACAACAAAATCAGCATAATTTCTCTCAACATGAAAACACATTCTTCACGAGGGGCTAAAAATTCCGCAATTAGGCTGACAGAGGAGGCAGAGTTGGGCCGCAGACTGAATATGAATGTAATTCCAATGTATTTAAACGTGTATTATCTGTATGTCTTCACGTTTAAATAGTAAAGTATGGCTTTTAATCACTATATTAATATAATTAATTACTGTTTAAAGTTTACTGTCCAGCTCATCTTCATGATTTTCTCAAACCTAAATGCAGATTATAACACTAGGCGAACGTTTTAGGCAGCTGAGAAACGTATGCGTAAAGCAGGAGATCAGGGTCGCATCATTTATCTATTCAAACAATCATAGAAGTAGAATAAACACTATAGAATACCTGAGGGTGGGTGGGTTTGTGTGGCAAGGAGGTCAGGTGTAAGGGGGAGCGAGGAGGCGGACGCATACGCTGAGATAAGCGAGATTTATTAGGTGCAAATCCAGGGTTCATGTAGCCGATACGGACAGATCGGGAGACAGACGTGACAAAAACCAGAATCCACATCAAACAAAGACCAATACAATGATACAAAGACTGGCAAACGCAGGGCTTAAATACACGGAACAATGAGGGACAGGTGAGCACAATCAGGGGCGGAGTTACCAAACAGGGGGCAGGACTAAAAACCAAAACAAAGGAGCACATGGACGGGACTGGGAGGGGCCAACCGTGACATCAGGAGGAGCATTCATTTGCGTGTGTGATGTTATTGTACATCTTGTTTTCCGATTCGTATTGAAAACACAAACGTCGTTCACAAAAAATGACAAAAATGAGGCTGAGTGAAAAGGATGAGACAGAAATGGTTAATAATGACAAATAGTTGGCTTTTGTTTTTACAGGCAGTAACTGATGTTTAAGGGTTAATTCGGACCGAAAGGCCTCGTGTCACGGAAAGCTGACTTTCCATTACTATTTATTTATTTATTTATTTATTTATTTATTTATTTATTTATTTAATAAAAGAGTTTGACGGGCACTGTGTCCACTCACTGTCCACTCTATTAGACACTCCTACCTTGTCGGTCCACCTTGTAGATGTAAAGTCAGAGACGACAGCTCATCTGCTGCTGCACAGTTTGTGTTGGTCATCCTCTAGTCCTTCATCAGTGGTCACAGGACGCTGCTGGCTGGATATTTTTGGTTGGTGGACTGTTCTCAGTCCAGCAGTAACACTGAGGTGTTTAAAAATTCCAGCAGCACTTCTATGTCTGATCCACTCAGATCAGCGCAACACACTCTAACATACCACCACCATGTGGTGCAGCGCTGAGAGTGACCCACCCCCCAAATAGTAAACTCTATTTGCTCTGTGAGGGTCCATGGGGGTCCTGACCACTGAAGAACAGGGTAACAGAGTATCAGAGAAACAGATGGACTACAGTCTGTAACTGTAGAACTACAGAGTGCAGCTATACAGTAAGTGGACAGTAAGAAAAAAGGAGGTGGTCATAATGTCATGCCTGACCGGTGTACACTTATTACAATTAGGCCAATAATTTGTACTTACCTGGCAGGGGCGATACCGTGATCATGAAGGTGGTTCACCCACCTTGAGTGGTGCTGACCCTTGCGAATTCCCCAAATGGAGGTTAGGGAACCAGCCCTGTGACTGGAAGGTCGCCGGTTCGATCCCCTCGGCTGACAGTCCATGACTGAATTGCCCTTGAGCAAGACACCTGACCCCCAATTGCTCCCCGGGCGCTGTGGATAGGGCTGCCCACCGCTCCGGGCAAGTGTGCTCACTGCCCCCTAGTGTGTGTGTTCACTAGTGTGTATGTGGGTGTTTCGCTGCACGGATGGGTTAAATGCAGAGGTCTAATTCCACAGTGTGCAGACACAGAGATTAATGGTTCCGTATGTATTAATCTACTATGTTACTTATTTCCTTCGTTGACTACAATTTCTTTTAACATGAAAACACAGAACAATAATCCGCAACTACTCTGACAAAGGATAGAGAGTTTTGCAAAAAGACAGAAGCATGATACACCGGCGTGAAATATGGTTTCGGGTGATAAAAAAGACTGTTTTATTCATTGATAACAAAATAAAAGAGATAATCTAACGCATTTGCTGTTTTAGTAAAGCAGATAAACCCATGCATTGTGCATTTCTTCACTCCTAATGTGCCATCCAGGAGAAAATATTGATGTGTGGAAGACGTGTGGGAGAAAAACACATTATTTACTCTGGTACATAGTCAGATATACAGAATATGATAAATGAGTTCTCACATGTCATTACAAATCCATTGACTGTTCCTCCAGAGCACTACCCCCTCGTGGAGAGCAGTTGATGCATGTGTTTTTCAGGACTGTTTTAAACACCCATGCCTAATACCCCTGAAGATGGATGGGTGGACGTCCATATGGCGGAGGCGGGTCGGGGAAGCCTGATGAAATTACAATGTGGGTTGATTGATCTGGCTGCTTCATGCCGCGTGACTGGAGAACGGGGTTAAACCGATGAGGGGAGATTCGTGTCAGAAGGTGTGGCTGAAGGACAATGTGAAGATGGTCAGGAGGTTTGACCTTCTCAGACTTCGCAGATTCCCCACTTGGGCTCACATCCCAAAGGAGCAAACCGATGCCTGTCCATCATCCACGAGCCGGAGTTCATCTCTGCTCGCAGGAAGAGACGTAGAGGAGGGTTTTCGGGGCAGATCTCAGGTTTGTTAACGGTTTAGACGTCTCACTGTGATCTTAATAAAAAGGTCTTGATGGGTTTAATAGTAAATGTTCAGAGAAACGTTTGAACTCCGAGTTATTTTAGGAGTATCGTTCTGATTATGATGCACAAGGTTGGGTGACACTTTATTCTGAGTGTCCTTTTAGATGAAACAAGCACTCAACAGACTCTTGGTAACATGTCAAGAACATATGAGGGTGAGGATTAGGTTTTGAGTTGAGGTTAAGATCAGGTTTAGGATTAGAGCCATGGTAAGGGTCAGGATTAGGTTTTGGGTTGAGGTTAAGGTTGGGGTCAGGATTAGGTCCAGGGTGAGGATTAGGTTTTGGTTTGAGGTTATGGTCAGGGTCAGGATTAGGACCAGGGTGAGGGTTAGGTTTTGGGTTGAGGTTAAGGTCAGGGTTAGGATTAGGGCCATGGTGAGGGTCAGGATTAGGTTTTGGGTTGAGGTTAAGGTTGGCATCAGGATTAGGACCAGGGTGAGGGTCAGGATTTGGTTTGAGGTTAATTTCAGGGTTAGGATTAGGGCCAGAGTGAGGATTAGGTTTGGTTTGAGGTTAAGGTCAGGGTTAGGATTAGGGCCAGAGTGAGGATTAGGTTTGGGTTGTTGTTGAGGTCAGTTTTTGCGTAATGAAAGTAACATATTACTAACACATCTACTAAATGTAAGTAATGTATCAAGATATTTACACCAGTGTCTCCAGACGCTTCACCACTGCTACTTCTCTGATGTTATTGATGTGTTACTTATGATCTGTTAAGACTTCATTAATCATCTACAATCACTGAAAAACAGTTGCTCATATTAAAGTTATCGTTACCCAAAGTGCTGTTTTCTTGTTCTACACCCTAAATTTGTATTTGTTAAACCAACATCACCTATTTATGTTCATTTAAAGCTTTTCCTTCATGTAAAGACCATTCAAGTATAATATGTTAAATCAACATGACTTCTATATATTAATTTTAAGCTTTTTTTAAATCTAAAGAACAATCAGTTATTACCTGTTAAACCAACGTGACTATTTTGTACTTATTCAAAGCTTTTCTTTAATGTTAAGCATATTCAGTTATCGTTTGTTTAAACCAACATGACTTTTTTAAACATATTTAGAGCAACATGACTTTTGTGACGTATCCACATGGTGTCTCAGGTAAATCTGACACTATTGCATTCTAAAATGTTGGCATTGTTTATCTAATTTACAAGTATTTTTTTTAAATTAAATTTAAAAATGATTTTTGTAAGTCGATTTCTGTTACTTAAGCAATGTGCTTTGCACATCCCTCTACTTGATCCTGCTTAACCTTCTTACCTACAACATTTACAGTGTTTTATAAATGAAATGTGGAAATGAACACACATTTCTTCACCCATCGCAAAATATCTGCATTTGGTATCAATGCTGCCTGTGTTTGGTAGCAACATCTGTATTTTGATAATGCACTCTACACTGCACTCCTGCAAGGACTTGAAAACATTTTGGCTTTGAGTTCCTCAAACATTTCCAAGGAGAAAAAACATCAGCCAATGAAGCATGGAGAAGCGCTTGATAATGGCAAGAAAAAAACCCCAAGATGTGCATAACACCTGAAAACTAAAGCAACACTGTAGGTCCATAAAGCAAATGCATTGTGGCACAAAAGCCCAACCTCAATAGAACAAGTTACACAATGCTTAAGAGTTACGTAGTGCAAACAGTTCTTTTGTGCTTCTCATCAGATGGTGCTGGTGGTTGGTTAGTGTAGTGGTTAACACCTTTGCCTTCTATGCTGTAGAAGCACCCTACACTATAGGGTCCTTGGGCAAGACTCCTAACACCACCTTGGCCTACCTGTGTAAAACTGATCAAATTGTAAGTCGCTCTGGATAAGAGCGTCAGCCAAATGCCGTAAATGTCAATGTAAATCATATCACCAGACGGCAAATGTCTTCTAGAAATGGCTCTAACAATGAAGCAGGAGGTGCAACTGAACAAATGTTATCAAGCAAAGAAGTAAAACTCGCCCCATTATCACCACAGCTACAACCTGAAAAGAACACTGTCGTCTGGTTAGTCGCCAGACAGGGATTAATCCTAGTCCTGGACTTTCTATCCATTACTGTGTGCAACTGCTCTGAAGCTACAACTTCTACCATTACAGTAAAAATAAAAAAAATATGAAACTGAGAGAAGGGTAGAAGGGGTAGTGCTGAGGCCAAACTACCCTCTATTCAGTGATTCCCCCCAGGTCATGACAGTTCACTGATAAAGTCTGTTTTTAAGGGCTTGGGCTTTCTTGGAGAGTGTTGTGCCCTCCAGCTCCATGACCACCTTCTGAAGCACTTCGAAGGTGTACTTGAGCTCAGGAGGATAGTTTAGGTTCAGGGCATACATTAGGCCAAACAACATGGCAGTAGCTACTGCAACATCATCCAACTCCCGCAACACCACCTGACCCTCAAGGACGACGGCGATGTCAGGTTCCCGTCATCTCTTTGTTTGAAGACATATATTCCCAGTGTGGTCTCCTCAGTGGATCCTTGGATGAGGGCTTCATCTGCTGCCTGCAGAATCCACATTCACAAAATGAAACAAAATGAGATTCCACTAAACAAAACACGTTAGGTACATGCGCAAGGAGCGTGATGCTGAACGTCTGCGTCCAGTATAATATACTGAATGGAGGGGTTTTGTGTTCTCCCTTAAGAAACACAACGTGTGTTGTGATTTTATCATTTTATGCAAATGTATAAAAACCACAATACAAGTTGTAGTTTTTGCATCCGTACAAATTTGTGAAAAAATGGAAAAAATATATCCTGAATTTTTTCATAAAAACTGATTTTTTCATCCTTCCATAGTCAGGCTGTAGCTATAGCCAGCTGTAGATATGGGTAATGTGAGAATTTAATCAATATTACTATTCCTCCATAGCTGGCTATATTTAATTGGGAGTGACAAGGATGGACAAGATTAGAAATGAGCAGATCAGAGGGACGGTGAAGGTGGAGCAGTTTGGAGATAAAGCCAGAGAGGCCAGGTTGAGATGTTCTGGACATGTGTTGAGGAGGAACAGTGGATATATTGGGCAAAGAATGTTGGAGATGGAGCTGCCGGGTAGAAGGAGAAGAGGTAGACCTCAGAGAAGGTTTATGGGTGTAGTGAAGGTGGACATGGAGATGGTTGGTGTGAAAGTAGAGGAGGCAGTGGATAGGGCAAGGTGGAGGCAGATGATCCGCTGTGGCGACCCCTAAAGGGAGCAGCCGAAAGAAGAAGAAGAAGAAGAAGAAGAAGAAGAAGAAGAAGAAGAAGAAGAAGAAGAAGAAGATTACTGTTCCTCCTATGCAACATGCAAGAGACATTGTCATTTCTTCTCAGATGTTGATATGAGCAAAAAAAAGTCCCTTGCATGCACATAAGGGACATCTGAAAATAGACAATTGGTGTTGTGTCTGATTATCTTGTGTGGAATACACTCTACTTTGACGTACAATTAAAGCGCTCCAGGACTTAAATGTGAATTTGTAATGAACAAGTAGTTCAGACCTACTTGCAACAGCTACTGAACACCCCTTGCACTGCCACGTTCACTGGAGAAAGAGAGGCAGAAAAATGGCACGTTGGTTCATCTACACACATCCAGCGGAAATAGATGGTGTGAAATAGATCACATTATTGTCTACGGTAATTTAAATGCATCCTACAAGCCAGTTTATTAGCTTGAACCCCTTGAAAAATGAATGCAGTGTAATCCAACAGTCTTGCCGTAAATCCTACCATCATGAAGGCTCTACTGTTTAGCTACAGTTACTCTTCAGGTACAGATGTTTAAACACCTGGTAAGTGTTGATTCAAATTCATGACCGTTTTAGAGGCTGTAGCTTGTGAGGCTGTTCGATTGTTGTGTTATACCGGGTGTTTGTGTAGAATAACGTGGTTTGACTAAACCTTAGGAACACATCTCAAACAATTTCGATGAAAAATTTAACAATAGAACCTTAAAGGAACCCGGACTTACTGCAGGGCTGTGGGACTGTATGAATATAAGATGTGCAGGTGTGTATGAAAATGTGTGTGTACTTGCAATTCGTTCAGCAAACAATATTGTTGGAATTAACAGCATCAGCACGATGCGGAGGAATTCATGAGGTTCTAGTTTAAACACAGCAGGCAAACTAACAAAAGCGTTTGAATATCAATACTGATCACTCACTACAGAGCCTTTGAAACAGCACTCACAGCAAAACAGAGGCTGACCGTTGGCCCAGGCTGGTCGACACCTATACAGTACAAAAAAGTCCATTTTAAAATGACTTATTTTCCAACTAGATAGTGAATCTTTATATAGAATGAAAGTATGTGTACGTAAATACTTCATCCAAATACTTCATCCATCAGCTCAAGCAATTATCTAAGAATGATCTAAATTATTAAAAGCGTTTTTACACAACAATGATTTATTGTAGTTAATTTATCTTTGTGACACGTCTGTGTTTCAGCTAGGGTATTACCCCTATTCAAATTGAAGAAGCTTGTCGGGGGACGTCTGTAATAAAAAAATAAATAAATAAAAAAAAGTACATTTCTCCTTAGTGATAAAAAAAATTGTCCAGAAAAATTCTGGTAGTGAGTTGGGGGGTGTGTATGAGGATGAGTGAGTGAGCTGAGGGGGGGTGTGTATGAGGATGAGTGAGTGAGCTGAGGGGGGGGGTGTATGAGGATGAGTGAGTGAGTTGGGGGGTGTGTATGAGGATGAGTGAGTGAGCTGAGGGGGGGTGTGGATGAGGATGAGTGAGTGAGTTGGGGGGGTGTGTATGAGGATGAGTGAGTGAGTTGGGGGGGTGTGTATGAGGATGAGTGAGTGAGCTGAGGGGGGGTGTGTATGAGGATGAGTGAGTGAGTTGGGGGGGTGTGTATGAGGATGAGTGAGTGAGTTGGGGGGGTGTATGAGGATGAGTGAGTTGGGGAGGGTGTGTATGAGGATGAGTGAGTGAGTTGGGGGGGTGTGTATGAGGATGAGTGAGTGAGTTGGGGGGTGTGTATGAGGATGAGTGAGTGAGCTGAGGGGGGGTGTGTATGAGGATGAGTGAGTGAGTTGGGAGGGTGTGTATGAGGATGAGTGAGTGAGTTGGGGGGGTGTGTATGAGGATGAGTGAGTGAGTTGGGAGGGTGTGTATGAGGATGAGTGAGTGAGTTGGGGGGGTGTGTATGAGGATGAGTGAGTGAGTTGGGGGGTGTATGAGGATGAGTGAGTGAGCTGAGGGGGGGTGTGTATGAGGATGAGTGAGTGAGTTGGGGGGTGTGTATGAGGATGAGTGAGTGAGCTGAGGGGGGGTGTGTATGAGGATGAGCGAGTGAGTTGGGGGGGTGTGTATGAGGATGAGTGAGTGAGTTGGGGGGGTGTGTATGAGGATGAGTGAGTGAGCTGAGGGGGGGTGTGTATGAGGATGAGTGAGTGAGTTGGGGGGGTGTATGAGGATGAGTGAGTTGGGGAGGGTGTGTATGAGGATGAGTGAGTGAGTTGGGGGGGTGTGTATGAGGATGAGTGAGTGAGTTGGGGGGTGTGTATGAGGATGAGTGAGTGAGCTGAGGGGGGGTGTGTATGAGGATGAGTGAGTGAGTTGGGAGGGTGTGTATGAGGATGAGTGAGTGAGTTGGGGGGGTGTGTATGAGGATGAGTGAGTGAGTTGGGAGGGTGTGTATGAGGATGAGTGAGTGAGTTGGGGGGGTGTGTATGAGGATGAGTGAGTGAGTTGGGGGGGTGTGTATGAGGATGAGTGAGTGAGTTGGGGGGTGTATGAGGATGAGTGAGTGAGCTGAGGGGGGGTGTGTATGAGGATGAGTGAGTGAGTTGGGGGGTGTGTATGAGGATGAGTGAGTGAGCTGAGGGGGGGTGTGTATGAGGATGAGTGAGTGAGTTGGGGGGGTGTGTATGAGGATGAGTGAGTGAGTTGGGGGGGTGTGTATGAGGATGAGTGAGTGAGCTGAGGGGGGGTGTGTATGAGGATGAGTGAGTGAGTTGGGGGGGTGTGTATGAGGATGAGTGAGTGAGTTGGGGGGGTGTATGAGGATGAGTGAGTTGGGGAGGGTGTGTATGAGGATGAGTGAGTGAGTTGGGGGGGTGTGTATGAGGATGAGTGAGTGAGTTGGGGGGTGTGTATGAGGATGAGTGAGTGAGCTGAGGGGGGGTGTGTATGAGGATGAGTGAGTGAGTTGGGAGGGTGTGTATGAGGATGAGTGAGTGAGTTGGGGGTGTGTGTATGAGGATGAGTGAGTGAGTTGGGGGGGTGTGTATGAGGATGAGTGAGTGAGTTGGGGGGGTGTGTATGAGGATGAGTGAGTGAGTTGGGGGGTGTATGAGGATGAGTGAGTGAGTTGGGGTGGTGTGTATGAGGATGAGTGAGTGAGTTGGGGGGTGTGTATGAGGATGAGCGAGTGAGTTGGGGGGTGTGTATGAGGATGAGTGAGGGAGTTGGGGGGGTGTGTATGAGGATGAGCGAGTGAGTTGGGGGTGTGTGTATGAGGATGAGCGAGTGAGTTGGGGGGTGTGTATGAGGATGAGCGAGTGAGTTGGGGGGGTGTATGAGGATGAGTGAGTGAGTTGGGGGGTGTGTATGAGGATGAGTGAGTGAGTTGGGGGGTGTGTATGAGGATGAGTGAGTGAGTTGGGGGTGTGTGTATGAGGATGAGTGAGTGAGCTGAGGGGGGGTGTGTATGAGGATGAGTGAGTGAGTTGGGGGGTGTGTATGAGGATGAGTGAGTGAGCTGAGCGGGGGTGTGTATGAGGATGAGCGAGTGAGTTGGGGGGGGGTGTATGAGGATGAGCGAGTGAGTTGGGGGTGTGTGTATGAGGATGAGCGAGTGAGTTGGGGGTGTGTGTATGAGGATGAGCGAGTGAGTTGGGGGGTGTGTATGAGGATGAGCGAGTGAGTTGGGGGGTGTGTATGAGGATGAGCGAGTGAGTTGGGGGTGTGTATGAGGACGAGCGAGTGAGTTGGGGGGTGTGTATGAGGATGAGTGAGTGAGTTGGGGGTGTGTGTATGAGGATGAGTGAGTGAGTTGGGGGTGTGTGTATGAGGATGAGTGAGTGAGTTGGGGGGGTGTATGAGGATGAGTGAGTCGGGGGGGGTGTATGAGGATGAGTGAGTGAGTTGGGGGGTGTGTATGAGGACGAGTGAGTGAGTTGGGGGGGTGTGTATGAGGATGAGTGAGTGAGTTGGGGGGGTGTATGAGGATGAGTGAGTTGGGGAGGGTGTGTATGAGGATGAGTGAGTGAGTTGGGGGGTGTGTATGAGGATGAGTGAGTGAGCTGAGGGGGGGTGTGTATGAGGATGAGTGAGTGAGTTGGGAGGGTGTGTATGAGGATGAGTGAGTGAGTTGGGGGGGTGTGTATGAGGATGAGTGAGTGAGTTGGGAGGGTGTGTATGAGGATGAGTGAGTGAGTTGGGGGGGTGTGTATGAGGATGAGTGAGTGAGTTGGGGGGGTGTGTATGAGGATGAGTGAGTGAGTTGGGGGGTGTATGAGGATGAGTGAGTGAGTTGGGGTGGTGTGTATGAGGATGAGTGAGTGAGTTGGGGGGTGTGTATGAGGATGAGCGAGTGAGTTGGGGGGTGTGTATGAGGATGAGTGAGGGAGTTGGGGGGGTGTGTATGAGGATGAGCGAGTGAGTTGGGGGTGTGTGTATGAGGATGAGCGAGTGAGTTGGGGGGTGTGTATGAGGATGAGCGAGTGAGTTGGGGGGGTGTATGAGGATGAGTGAGTGAGTTGGGGGGTGTGTATGAGGATGAGTGAGTGAGTTGGGGGTGTGTGTATGAGGATGAGTGAGTGAGCTGAGGGGGGGTGTGTATGAGGATGAGTGAGTGAGTTGGGGGGGTGTGTATGAGGATGAGTGAGTGAGTTGGGGGGTGTGTATGAGGATGAGTGAGTGAGCTGAGCGGGGGTGTGTATGAGGATGAGCGAGTGAGTTGGGGGGGTGTGTATGAGGATGAGCGAGTGAGTTGGGGGTGTGTGTATGAGGATGAGCGAGTGAGTTGGGGGGTGTGTATGAGGATGAGCGAGTGAGTTGGGGGGTGTGTATGAGGATGAGCGAGTGAGTTGGGGGTGTGTATGAGGACGAGCGAGTGAGTTGGGGGGGGTGTATGAGGATGAGTGAGTGAGTTGGGGGTGTGTGTATGAGGACGAGCGAGTGAGTTGGGGGGTGTGTATGAGGACGAGCGAGTGAGTTGGGGGGTGTGTATGAGGATGAGTGAGTGAGTTGGGGGTGTGTGTATGAGGATGAGTGAGTGAGCTGAGGGGGGGTGTGTATGAGGATGAGTGAGTGAGTTGGGGGGTGTGTATGAGGACGAGCGAGTGAGTTGGGGGGTGTGTATGAGGACGAGCGAGTGAGTTGGGGGGTGTGTATGAGGACGAGCGAGTGAGTTGGGGGGGTGTGTATGAGGACGAGCGAGTGAGTTGGGGAGTGTGTGTGAGGACGAGCGAGTGAGTTGGGGGGGTGTGTATGAGGACGAGCGAGTGAGTTGGGGGGTGTGTGTGAGGACGAGCGAGTGAGTTGGGGGGGTGTGTATGAGGACGAGCGAGTGAGTCAGGCTACGTCTACCTCTGGCCATCAACTGATACGTTTCATGTACCTTCTCCGTGTACTGGGCTGTCTAAAATCACATGAAACCTTCCAAAACAAGGTAAAAGGATGGCATGTGTAGAACTCCAGCCCCGACCATGTTCTGTTCTGAAGAGCGCCCCCAGGAGGCGGGATTTCCCATTTCCCCGGTTAATAAAACTGCTTTTATTCTTGGTACACTCTCAGAAAAAAGGTACGACTGTCACTGCGGCATTTCCCCTCTCGTCACTGGGGTGGGACCCTCAAGGCTCCATCTCAGTACCTTCAGTCAGGGAACATAACTGAACCATAATCCACTGAAATGATCTGTTCTAAGCTGTACTGACTCCACACATCCCGCCTCGCCTCGCCTCCAGGCTTTTTATTAAATGGTTCTGTTTTAAAACATTCGGAAATAAAAAGATAAATATCTACTTTTTCACTGGGAAAAACTTATTTAAGGTACACAACCTTAAAACCACTGGTGCACCTTTGAGGGAACGTTTACATTGTTTGTACCTTGATGAACGCATCATGTACCTGCATGGTACCTTTATTTCTAACAGTGTAACATGACAGGGACATGCAGAATGGGAATCCATCGAGATTGATACAATTCTACAAGTTTTAATCATGTTCAGAAGAGAAATATACATACATTATGTAGTTATATACAAACATAATATTAATACATTCAACAACCCTCCGTCTTCCTTTTTTTCAGTGAAGGACCGCTCTATATAAGGAGCTACCGGTGGGAAACCTCAATGCCTCCAGAAAGCCTCCAGAGAAAACCCAGATTTATTATTTATTTTATGAATCATTTTGCTTATTTTATTTAAACTCAGCATATGTACTAGTACTATTTTATTTCACCACTAAGTTTTAAAAGGCTTAAAATCTTCAAAGATCTTCAAACATCCAATAAATATTGTCCAGTCAGGATTGTTTTCTCTGTGGTATCTAGGTAACCACAGCAAAGCTGCTCTCCCATTGGTTAGGACTTCAGGAGCTGGACTGAAGGCCTTACACATTAGACTAATTACCAGCGTGATTAGAAGGTGACCGAGGAATCAGCTAATTGTGTTTTGGTTTACAGTAGTTGGGATGAGCACAAATGTCAGTCGAGTCCTTTTGGAAGTTCTAGATAGTGTGTTGCACAGAAATGAGTGGTTTTCTTTTCATTTTTTGACCATATTCTGACATTTATAGCTTGAAATGAAGGTCCAGTTTCAACAGTCATGTTCTGAGCGCAGTACCAGGCAGTAATGAGCGAACAGTGGTCGCAATGCAAAGACAGCTCTGTAATCAGGAAACCGAATATGTGGATCTGAAGCATCTTGCCTTCCCTCCAAAGCTACACAATGGAGGGAAATAGAGCTTTAGGTTAGGAGACTAACAGATCATTAGCTTAATTAACAAGAGTAATGTATGAGTCTCCATGTTGTGTGTTTATATAAGCTTATTAGTTTGATGGCTCTGTAGTAGCAAACAGCAATTAGTAAACACGTAAATATGCAATTAACTCACAACAAGCTAAACTGGGAGTTAACGTGAAGAAGTCACAGTTATTGTTACTCATAATCATTTCTGACTCATAGCTCAATGAAACAAGCAAAGAACAGAGCACCCCGGCGTAGTGATTACTACGACCTGAATTTGATGGAAAGTTAAAAATACAATGGTAAAAATTGCAGACGTGAGTCTTTCCCTTCAATTCTTATGCAACAAATGTTATTAAATAAAAAAATTTTATAACGTAACAAATTAACGGAAAATCTTGTCACTGTCAACATTGCTTTGCCTTGCCACTGTTGCCCCTGGCTTGCCCGCCAGGGGGTTTTTACATTCTTGTTAAAACTTTGTCTTGTCTGTGACAACAGCCGTTGTAAAAAGCGCTACAAATAAATTAGATTTGATTTAATTTGTACACGATAATTAATGGCTAATCTATTACTTAGAAATAACTAATAATTAACACCAACGTTGGTCCTCATTCTCCAATATCTTCCTAAATGTGTTCTTCAGTGTGTTCTTGAGAAAGGTGCTAAGAAAAAGTGATAACACTTTCTATGAAGGTCATGTTTCTAAGCATGTACAAACATCTTTATAACATGTTATAATGTATTCATAAGGCATTATAGAACTATATATAGATGATTAATAGAGTCTTAACAGATCATCAGTAACACATCAATAACATCAGTGAAGTAGCAGTGGTGAAGCGTCTGGAGACACTGGTGTAAATATCTTGTAGATGTTCTGTTGATACATTACTTACATTAAGTAGATGTGTCAGTAATATGTTACTTTCATTACGTAAAAACTGACCTCAACAACAACCCAAACCTAATCCTCACTCTGGCCCTAATCCTGACCCTGACCTTAACCTCAACACAAACCTAATCCTCACTCTGGCCCTAATCCTAACCCTGACCTTAACCTCAACACAAACCTAATCCTCACTCTGGCCCTAATCCTAACCCTGACCTTAACCTCAAACCAAACCTAATCCTCACTATGGTCCTAATCCTAACCCTGACCTTAACCTCAAACCAAACCTAATCCTCACTCTGGTCCTAATCCTAACCCTGGCCTTAACCTCAACCCAAACCCAATCCTAACCCCACCTCTAATCCTAACCCTAACCTTAACCTCAACCCAAAATCTAATCCTGACCCTCACCCTGGACCTAATCCTAACCATAATCTTAACCTTAACCCAAAACCTAATCCTAACTCTCACCCTGGTCCCCAGGTCAACCTGGTCCTTATCCTATCCCTGACCTTAACCTCACCCCAAAACCTAATCCTAACCCTGGGCCTAATCCTAACCCTAACATTAACCTCAACCCAAATCCTAATCCTGACCCTCACTCTGATCCTAGAAACTCGATCCATTCATTCAGTTTAATATTGAGGTCTTTGTACTTCCATGAATATTCAAATGAAAATTTTACTTGTACTTAAGTACAATAGTAAGTAAATGAGCTCAGCTCCACTTTAGTCGGAGTCTTTCATTCTGTTGTGCTGGTTCAGCTCCAGATCCGCTGCACCGTTAATCACACCTCTTACTTTGTAGCTTTAACATTTTATTTTAGACCAAAAGGATCCAAACACAGCCATACGAGCTGCGCTTCCCATGCTGATTGATGTTGGATGTACTTCGACGTTCCTCTGCAGTTCTGCGGAGCAGCTCAGCACTCCAGGCGGTTTTGTCTGCCTAATCATTTTACTGTTTCACTTCTACATGAATCATAATTTCGCATTTAGTAACAACGTTTCTACTCCAGCATGAGCGTGGGCTACTCCACCCATTACAGATCCGTGAAAACGTGAATGGTTTGACCTTCGCTTGGAGGCATCGAAGAGAATACACGAATACGATCAACGGGAAATGAGAACAACTTCCACAGGGGACGAAGGAGTCACACTGCGGACAAGTGAGTCGTCACGACAGGAAAATAATTAGAGAAATGAAGCTCGTATCGGGCGCCTCGACAAGACTGCCAGCGTATTTATGCTCTGGGTAGAAACAGGTACATTTGAATTTGACATTCGGCTGAAGGGGAAGAGCGAGCGCAGGCTGTTTAGTCTGTGTTGTTTCAGACCGTTCTCGGCGAGTCATATGCATCTGAAGGAAGGCAGCCATGACATTCGCTCTCAGGAAGCAATTGAGACCATCAATCACGTCAGGAAAGTGCTGCTGGCAGAAGAAATGCATGTACTGCATGGCAGCGACGTTTCACGAAGAATTTGGGGGAAAAAGAGACAAGAATCATCTCCTCTTTCTTAACAGGCTAGACGGCCTTAATGAATATGAACTGAAGGAGTTTTCTACACGGCGTGGAAATTTAACCTTTGAACCTTAAAAATGGTTTTAATTCATCACCCAAATTTGACCTTCGCCTCCTCCGCGTCGGCTGGCTATCCGGAAAGTCCTCAGAGACTCGGAACTCCAGCAGCCTGGAGAGCTTGGAGATTAAACGTTACGGTATGATGTAAATAATGGGGAAACAAATCATGAGGTTTGCATAATGTGTGGAATATTGAACCTGGTCATCTTTATTAATTACACACCACGAAGTTACAGATCGATTTATTTATTTATTTAATTAATTATTAAATACATATGTGGGCAACTGACAGAGAAGAACAGAGAGAGAGAGACAGAGAGAGAGAGAGAGAGAGAGAGAGACAGAAAGAGAGAGAGAGAGAGAGACAGAAAGAGAGAGAGAGAGAGACAGAGAGAGAGAGACAGGAAGAGAGAGAGAGAGACAGAGAGAGAGAGAGACAGGAAGAGAGACAGAGAGAGAGACAGAAAGAGAGAGAGAGAGAGAGAGAGAGAGAGAGAGAGACAGAAAGAGAGAGAGAGAGAGACAGAGAGAGAGAGAGACAGGAAGAGAGAGAGAGAGACAGAGAGAGAGAGAGACAGGAAGAGAGACAGAGAGAGAGACAGAGAGAGTGACAGAGACAGACAGAGAGAGAGAGACAGAAAGACAGAGAGAGACAGAGAGAGACAGAGATAGATAGATAGATAGATAGATAGATAGATAGATAGATAGATAGATAGATAGATAGATAGATAGATAGATAGATAGATAGATAGATAAAAAAAGATTAACAAGTTAGATACCGTAGATAGACAGACAGACAGACTCATACAGACAGACAGGCAGACTGATACAGACTGACCAACAGACAGGCAGACTGATACACACTGACCAACAGACAGATTGATAAAGACTGATACAGACTGACCAACAGACAGACAGATTGATACAGACTGATACAGACTGACCAACAGACAGTAAGACAGACACACAGAAAGACAGACAGACAGACAGACAGACAGCTTTTGCACACATTGCCTTCATTATGAATGAATATTAAATCTAGTAATTAAACTGAATCCTATTCGTAAATTAAGGAGTAAATCCAGCTTGTTGTGTTGGATTGATGTTTGACCGACATTTGACTGGAGGGTTTGATTTCTACTCGTCTGAAAAGAACGTAAGGCAGACCCTGTCGTGTCGTTAAAACACTGTGTGAGTCCACCTGTAGAAGTTTAACGTGTTTTTATTAACAGCATTACCAAAACTCCTTTTTTTCACATCTGTCAAACTCTTTGCTAAAGAAAAGTTATAAGTTTAACTTGGTAGGCTTCACTACAGCTCTCCCAGACCTGGTTCTGAGAGCAGGAGTAGATGGTGGTTCAGGAACGTTCTGCTGTGGTGCTGCTACTGCAGGTTGTACTGTTGGAGGCCATTCAGGAGTGCCTCCCAGCATACCCTGAGCTGTTCCACCGCTGATCTGCTCCGGAGAAGGCTGCATGGCAATAAGAAGACGATGGTTTCGCCTGATGACCCCGTGAGGACCCTCCACCAGATAGGAGCGGGGTGTGGCGTGGCTCCCAATAAGAGCTCCAGTTGCCTTCTGGTCGGTGATCCACATGTCTTGTCCAGGAACAAGCTTGTGAAGGTTTCGTGCACGATGTTGCCGATTATAACGCTGTGCATCGTTCGCCTTCCTCTCCCTTTCTTTCAGCATTACTTTGTCTTTATCAGGAATAGAAGGAACTAGCAACGCCAGAAGAATAGGCACAGTGGTACGAAGCCTCCTTCCCATAAGAAGTTGAGCTGGACTGTACCCATTTTGTAGCGGGGTAGCCGTATATGCAAGTAGAGCAAGATAAGGATCGTCTGATTTCTTTAAGAGACCCTTTTCAGTCTATACTGCTCGTTCAGCTTCAGCATTTGCCTAGGGGTATTTTGGACTACTGGTCACATGACAGAATCCATAGGATGCTGCAAACTCAGCAAAGGCCACTCCAGAAAACTGTGGCCCATTATCAGTGACTAGTGTCTCACAGATCCCCTGACTTCAGGTGGTGGATCACATCATTAGACCTTGTGGGGGTTAGCAGAGCGATCTCCACATACCTTGACATGTAGTCTACCACTGACAGGTAGGTTTTACTCCCTAGCATGAACAAATCTGCTCCACATTTCTGCCATGGTTTGCCTGAATATGGTGTAGAGATCAGTGGCTCCCTGTGGTTCTGTCTCTCCTGGCAGCATGCTCGGCAGTTGAGAACCAATTCGTTCAGCTGCTGGCTCAGCCCTGGCCACCACACAGACTGTCGCGCCCGCTCTCTGCACTTAACCACACCTTGATGTCCTTCATGCAGCTTGGCGAGAACGTCATTTCTCATTGTTGAGGGTATAACAAGTCTTTGTCCCCTTGACAACGTATCTGCTGTCCACAGACACTTCCCTGATACATGAGATATGGAATAGGAATTGCGCATCAAACGCATTCTGAATCGTTGAATTCGAGGAGGTCGAGCATCTAGTGCTTGAGACCCCAGGAGACTCAGGAGAGGCTTGTGATCTGTCTCCAGCTGGAAATGTTTCCCAATCAGGACGTTGCGAAACCTCTCGCAGACCCAGGTCAGTCCCAGTGCCTCCTTTTCCACTTGTGCCATCTCTGCTCTGTTGGTGTGAGCGACCGTGACATATAAGCTATTGACCTCCACTCCTTGTCCCACTTTTGGAGTCGCACTCCTCCCAGCCCATACGCCGATGCATCTGCAGAGACTTTATACTCTCTATTAGGATCTTACATGGCTAGCACAGGTGGTGATGTAAGTGCATTCTTCAAATCTAGAAAGGCATTAGCCTGATTGACGCCCCACATCCAGCAGTTTTTCTTTGACAGGAGATCATGCAGGGGTTTATCCCTCTTAGCCAGCTGTGGTATAAACTTGCCTAGTTGGTTCACCATTCCTAGAAAGGACCTTAATTCGCTCACTGTCGTTGGTTCCTGCATCTTCCTTACAGCCTCTGTCTTGACTGGGTCTGGGCTGATGCCATTTGCAGAGACCACATGACCTGAGAAGCTCACCTCAGACTTTGACAGGTCACATTTTCCAATGTTCAGGGTGATGCCTGCCTTCTGAATTTTCTTCAGTGCAGCATGCAGGCGAGTGCCATGCTCCTCTTGTGTGCGACCACATCATCTATATGGCATACCACGCTCTCAAGTCCCTCTGTGACCTCCGTCACCATTCTATTCTGAAAATGTTCTGGGGCTGAGGCAATGCCGAAGGGCAGACGCTTGAAATAATATCGTCCAAAAGATGAAAAAAAAAAGTTAGTTTTGCTGAATCTTTAGACAGGGGAATTTGCCAAAACCCAATATTTGCATCCAGCTTACTAAAAATTCTGGCTACATCCAGCATTCCCAGTGTTTCCTCCACTGATGGCAGGATTTCTCTCAACACACTGACTCATTCAGTTTGGTGAGATCAACGCATATGCACACGCCACCACTTTTCTTAGGCACAACTACGTTGCCAGCACACCAGTCTGTTGGCTCTTCGATTTTGCACATTACCCCGAGATCTTCCATGCGGGACAGTTCTTGCCTGACTTTGTCCATAAGTGGCAATGGGATTCTCCTTGGTGTTTTTAGTGAGAATGGTTGAGCCCCTGGTTTTAGCTTTATAGTGTATGACTGGCGCATTTCTCCAAGTCGTGCAACAAGCCCTAGTCTACAGCTCGCAGATCTTCCTAGTAAGGCAGTGTGCAGATGACGAACTACACATAAACCCTCCATCACCTCTTTCTCACCTCTCCTCAGCAGCAGCCTGGTGATGCCCACAACATCTAGAGGAGTCCTGCCTGGTCCCAGGAGTGGCTTTGAGGCTTTATGGAGCCTAGGTGGATTGCCTTTAAATACATTCAGGAACATCGTATGTGGCAAGACCATGACGTCAGCACCTGTGTCGATCTTAAACATCACTCTGGTGTCATGGATGGTTATGTCAACCATCCAGGGATCGCCCTTTGACGTGATAGCATCCTCTTCTTCTCCGACTTCATGCACCTACTTTGGCGCCCTGCACATACGACTATAATGTCCCTTTCTGCCACATGCGTGACATTTCACCTCCCTTGCAGGACAATCGTGTTTAGAATGTGGTGGAGAGCTGCCACATTTGTGACACTGTGACTGGTTTCATTTGCTGTTCTGGGCACTGTGTGGCTTGTTTGCATACTGGGGTTTGTTTATAACAGGCTTGCTGTTCTTGAGCATTCTGACTCTATCCACAGACTTAGCATCACTTGCCTGTTCTCTGGTGTCACCTCTCAGAGAAGCTTGCTGCTTTCTCACCTCTTCACTTTGACGAGCCATCCTAACTGCTTTATCCAGTGTAAGCTCTGCATCTAGCTGCATGCGTTCTGACAGTCCCTTATCCGGCAGTCCAACCACGAGTCTGTCTCGGATTAACTCATCGTGAAGTACCCCATAGTTGCAACGTTCTGCTAAAGCATATAAAGCAGGAACAAACGAATCTACTGACTCTCCCTCACTCTGTTTGCGCATATTAAACTTTGCCTCGTTCAGCAGCTGTTATGTCGTCCGCCTCGTCACCCATGCAGTATATCAAAGTATTGACTTGATTCTCTTCGGAGCTCGCATTCAGGTTACTTGCCAGGCGAAATCTTTCGAATCTTCGGATCCATTTGTCCCACTCTTGTGGCTTAGAAAAGCCGAAGGACTCCGGTGGCTGGATGTTAAACGTAGTGCATGGTCCTGCCCCCACAGCAACTCTCTGCGCACCTGCTGCTACCTGCTGCTGTCGGCTCCCGCCGCTAACGTCTTCTCCTTGGCTCATTCTGTCCCCCTCTCTCCTTCAGCGAATGTACAAAAATCCACAACAATGGGCTTCAACTCTCCACGCTAACTACAGGACTTCTGACACCCTGTCGTGTCGTTAAAACACTGCGTGAGTCCAACTGTAGAAGTTTAATGTGTTTTTATTAACAGCATTACCGCACCCCCCCCCCCCCCCCCCGTGTCCCCCTCCTCTCGTCATTCCCCTACTGACAGTTCCTACCTCTCAATATTCAATCACACCACAGACCCCACGACTGGATCTCCTGCCAAGTGTTTTTTTTTTTGTTTTGTTTTTTTTTAAATCATGAAACAATGAAATGCATTCTCTTCAGAGTGAGTGGGTCTCAGTCTGGAACCGGGCTTTAGTTACAGCTTTGTTTACTGGAACATAGTAAAAACCTCTGGAATGCGAAGCGGGAGATGAGAATCGTAATCAGCAGCGGGTCCTGACGCCACCACACATGATCTGATTTTATACGCCGGCTGACATTCAGCATCTCTGATACGTAGCTGCCTTTGAAACAGTGACCTGGTGGCTCCTGTGTGGAGACGTACGGAGGAAAACATGGTGGATTTGCATGGTGCTGCTTATCAAAGCCGGCTGTGGATTCGGGGGCAGGAGCGCGGCTGATGTCTGAGGCTGATAGGCCTTTTGTGTTGTAATTAGACTGGGAGGTGGTCCTCATTCTTCCTCTCTGCTGAACCGCTTCGTTCTCTCATTCTCTCTCTCTGCCCCTACTGTGATTTTTGATGATTTTTGATGATGAGAATCAGGCCCAGTGGAGATCCTTCGTGTCCTTTAAATGCTGCTTTAATCTGTTCTCTGGTGGTAGAGAGAGTTTTCTTCATTCCCATTCAAAAAAAAAAAAAAAACGGCTCTCTCCCTCACTCGCCCAAAAAACACACTTTGAAAATACTTGCTTGGAGTTGCTTGAAAGTATTGAAATTGAGAGAGAATGACAGAGAGAGAGAGAGAGAGAGAGAGACAGAGACAGAGAGAGGAGAGAGACAGAGAGAGAGAGAGAGGGGCTCATTTCAGAGAGAGAGAGGGAGAGAGAGAGAGAGAGAGAGAGAGAGAGACAGAGAGAGAGACAGAGACAGAGAGAGGAGAGAGAGAGAGAGGGAGGGGAGAGAGACAGGGAGAGAGAGAGAGAGGGAGGGGAGAGAGAGACAGAGACAGAGAGAGGAGAGAGAGAGAGAGAGAGAGAGAGAGAGAGAGAGAGAGAGAGAGGGAGGGGCTCATTTCAGAGAGAGAGAGAGGGAGAGAGAGAGAGAGGGAGGGGCTCATTTCAGAGAGAGAGAGAGAGGGAGAGAGAGAGAGAGAGAGAGGCTCATTTCAGAGAAAAAGAGAGAGAGAGACAGAGAGAGAGAGAGAGAGGGGGAGAGAGAGAGAGAGGGGCTCATTTCAGAGAGTAAGAGAGAGAGAGAGAGAGAGAAAGAGAGGGAGAGTGAGAGAGAGAGAGGGGCTCATTTCAGAGAGTAAGAGAGAGAGAGAGAGAGAGAGAAAGAGAGGGAGAGTGAGAGAGAGAGAGAGACTCATTTCAGAGAGTAAGAGAGAGAGAGAGAGAAAGAGAGGGAGAGAGAAAGAGAGGGAGAGTGAGAGAGAGAGAGAGAGGCTCATTTCAGAGAAAAAGAGAGAGAGAGACAGAGAGAGAGAGAGAGAGGGGGAGAGAGAGAGAGAGGGGCTCATTTCAGAGAGAGAGAGAGAGAGAGAGAGGTAGATAAAAAAGATTAACAAGTTAGATACTATAGGTAGACAGACTGATACAGACTGACTGACAGACAGACAGACAGGCAGATACATAGACAATGAGAGAGATAGAGTGAGAGAGAAGAATAGTGTGAGATAGAAATAAAAACAGAGAAAGACACACTGTGAAAAAATTCTGTTGTTTTTACTAAAACAACTAAAAAATGGCAGCTGTGGTCGGCAGAATAATTCTGTTAAAATTAGAATAAAAATGTAAACAAATTTTCAAAACAACCTGTAATTTTACAATAAGACTTTACAAAAAGACTCCAGGGTTGATGCCAGTTCTTTTGGGTAATGGATGTTGAAGCAATGATAGCTCCCAAACATCATGCACAGGGCAAAAACAAATGAGAGGATGTTGTCATGCAAAGTTTCGATCCACGCTCAGCATGAACCATTTAGAAGAAAAACAGGATTGTCCTTAAAAGAATAAAGAAAAAAAAACAACAACAATGTACACTCACCTGCCACTTTATTAGGTACACTAGTAAAAGGCTGGACCCACTTTCGCCTTCAGAACTGCCTTAATTCTTCATGACAGACTTTCAACAAGGTGTTGGAAACGTTCCTCAGAGATTCTGGTTGGTTATTTGAGTTCCTGTTGCCTTTCTATCATCTGGAACCAGTCTGTCCATTCTCCTCTGACCTCTCACATCAACAAGGCATTTTCGTCCACACAACTGACCGCTCACTGGATATTTCCTCTTTTTCGGACCGTTCTCTGTGAACCCTAGAGATGGTTGTGTGTGAAAATCCCAGTAGATCAGCAGTTTCTGAAATACTCAGACCAGCCCGTCTGGCACCAACAACCACGCCACGTTCAAAGCCCCTTAAATCCCCTTTCTTCCCCGTTCTGATGCTCGGTCTGCACTTCAGCAGGTCGTCTTGACCACCTCGACGTTGTGGCCATATGATTGGCTGATTAGCTATTTGTGTTAACAAGCAACTGAACAGGTGTACCTAATAAAGTGGCCGGTGAGTGTATAATTCAAATGAAATTAAAACAAGACAAAACAAGTTCCTGACACTGCTTATCATCAATACAGAACGCTTATGTGGAGGTTCAGATGACAGAAATGTCAGGCTTTTTAAGGCCAATTTGTCCAGCCTTTTACCCAAAACACTGCACAACACAAACTTGTGTACAAATAGACAGAAAAGGGAGAGAAAGAAAAGAAAGGAAGGAAGACTAGAGAAATACAAGAGAGAATGAAACAAAAAACAAGAAAGAAAAAAACATGTTAACTTACCACACACAACAATGGTGGGAGTCAAGGGAGGTTGGTCTGTCTGCACTTCCCCTGCCAGGCATGTGTCCTCAACATAACAAAACATTGCATCTTCCTCCTCATCAAAGTAGGACAGAAGAAGCAACATCATCTCTTTGATGTCTTCAGAGATGCCACTCGGCTCTCCCCTCATCACTTTAAGCTTTGTTACAGCCTGTAGTAACTTTCTGTTCTTGTTCACACAAACAGTAGTTCTGTAGTTCAGGAGCTGTTTGGCTTTCAGAGCCCCATCCTGCACGAAAGGTTCTTTAAGCCCAATTCCGGTCAGTTCCTTGAAGGTGACTGCCATGCCAAGCTCATCAAACCAAAACGGCCACTCTTCCAGGAGGCAATCGGTATTTTTCCCTGGTTGACTTGTTTACAGGGTGGCGCAGTGGGTAGCACTGTCACCTCACAACAAGCAGGGCCTGGGTTCGATTCCCCAGCCGGGTGATCAGTGTGTGGAGTTTGCATGTTCTCCCCGTGTCTGCATGGGTTTCCTCCGGGTTCTCCGGTTTCCTCCCACAGTCCAAAGACATGCAGTCAGGCCAGACCTGTGGTCTCTCCAAGAGGTAGGAATTTTAAATCCCATTTAACACACCTGTAAGTGTCTTGGATTGCTGCTGTCTGTTCTGGAGGGGCTTCGTCTGTGTCAGACTCATCAGTGCGATGCTTTCGTTTTCTTGTTTTTGGGGTCGTAGATGGCTTCACATTCTCGATCCTATTTTGCATTTGTTTGACCAGAGAGTGACGCCCAGGTCCAATCATATCTCCCTCTATTAGGTCTCGCAGAGATGTTGGATATTTTGCTACCATTGTTTTGGCGACTTCAGTAGAGGTCCTTTTACTGTTGCAGGAACTTTTTTGCATCATCTCATGAACCACAATTCGGAACCATCTCCCTTCTCATTCGTGGGCTTGGGCGTTTTCCTATCCAATGACTGCATCAGCTCCTCTGGGAACTTATCCCATGGTATCAAAAAGGTATCCATCCAGTCTTTATCAGAGCTTTGGCAGCTGGAAGACGTTGAGGATGAACTTCTCACCTGCAACAACATGCACACATATATACAAACAGAGTTATCAGGAATACAATGTAAATGTTTCCATATACCCAACTGATTATTTTACGCAGGCCACTCTGGACACCTGTTACATCCTGTACTGCAATAACTGACTTACATCTCAGCTTCCAAACAGCAAGGACTTTTCAGGCTTGAACCGTGGCCTCAACACTGTCATCAAATTGGTTTCCTCAATAAACCGAAATGCCTCCACTCCAAGGGACTGTAAGGTTTCTTCTAGAATATCTTTCGACGCCTCTGGAAGGTCAGGTAAGACCTCAGTGATGGCAGTGTGTATAAATGCCTGCTCCATATCAGTCCGTTCTGTAATCATGAAAGAATAACACCAGCTTTCAAAACGAAAGACGACAAAAGTAATTAGACATTTAGCCAAATGACACTGTGTACACTCACTGGCCACTTTATTAGGTACACCTGTTCAGTTGCTTGTTAACACAAATGTCTAATCAGCCAATCACACGGCCGCAACTCAATGCATTTAGTGATGTGAGAGGTCAGAGGAGAATGGGCAGACTGGTTCCAGATGATAGAAAGGCAGCAGGAACTCAAAGAACCAACCAGAATCTCTGAGGAACGTTTCCACGAAGAATTAAGGCAGTTCTGAAGGCAAAAGGGAGTCCAACCTTTTACTAGCAAGGTGTACCTAATAAAGTGGCCAGTGAGTGTATGTATGTCACGTCTGCTGAGGAAACAAACTCAATTTCCCAGAATGACTCGGGAAATCACAGACACAGGACACTTCCTACTTCCTCTCAGGACACACTTGGACTCGATCTTCCATGATACAGTGGGAGATCAGCGAACCTCGGATTCTCCCCCACGCTCCTATCAGCGTTTCACAATCTCCTGATAATTGACTGGTCCCACCTGTGTGTTGATCTTGTGCTCTTCTTAGTTAGTTTAAAAGCCCGGGCTTTAGACAGCTTCACTGCGAGATGTTTGTTTCATGGCAACTACTGAGCGTTCTTCTGACTGCCTTCCCGTTTACGATCTGTGCTTTGTTTTTCCTCGATTTCCCCTTTGGACTGGGTTGCTCTTGAGATCCTGCCTTTGTGTTCTGACCCTCACGACATTGGACTGCCCCTTTGGTTTGTTTACCTCCGTTTTTCCCTTTCTGTGTTTTGACCCTTCTGCATGTTTCTGGATTACGATTTTGGTTGTGGACGTCAACATTAAGACTTCTGCCTTTTACACTGTCTGCAAGCATCTGAATTCTGTGGTAGCATTACAATATGTGTATATGTAGCCCTAAGTATAATTTAATATTATACTTAAAATAGCATTAGATATAAAAATATTAAAGAAATCAGTACTGTAAAAAGTTGCTCTTCAGGCTAAAAGCAGGTTAAAAATCTAAAATATAAATTAGAAACTTTATCGTTCATGTTTTGCAAAACAATAAAAAAGGAAAACTGTTAAAATACTTTTTACCATAGTTTTGTTTCTAAACAGGGTACGTGATCCATGTAGAATACGAGCAAGCTTTACTTCAGGTCAGTCTCGTCTCAGGTCTCCGGACGCAGCTGTGGATCCAGCCGGGAGTGTTGGAGTCCGCCGTCGGCCACCTTTCCAGCCAAGTTCAGCTCAGCCTCGCTGACGTTTAGCCTGCACCCGGGGAGTAGGTCCAATGAGACTGTGAGTACATTGAGCCAGTTTGGACCAAGACATCAGGCCTGCAACGGGGGGTTATTTTGTTTTTAATGCCAGCTTTTGTTTTCTTGTTATTGAGTAAAAAACATACAGGTGCTAATATTTATTCTGTCTGTGCACCGAAGGTCATTTTAAGTTTAGTTCTTATACGCTCTGCCCGTGGTTTCAGAGAGTTTTAGTATTTTGTAAGCAGTAAGTGAACTCGGGACACAGAGTTCCCATTTAACTGAAGGTTTTATTCATTTATTTATTTTCTTTTTTCATTCCTACAGCTGACAATAAATGTCGGTTCTTTTAAGCGCAAGTCTCTTGTCACTGGATGATTCAACTGCAGCCACATAGTAGCAGCACAGACTGGTTCCTATCTAATAGTCTGCTAATGCTGGTTCCCTGACTACAGAACAAATTTGGGGCCCTGTCCTTTTGGTACAGGACGTAGAAAGAGTTACATATACACACATAAGAGGAAGCTCTACTTTGAGTGCATAATGTGAGTAAGGATATACAGTTTCTGTAGGTCTATAAGGGCAAAAAAAAAGCATGTTTATATTTGTAATGTGGGCGGCACGGTGGCGTGGTGGGTAGCGCTGTCGCCTCACAGCGAGGAAGGCCTGGGTTCAATTCCCCGGCCGGGTGACCGGGGTCCTCTCTGTGTGGAGTCTGCATGTTCTCCCTGTGTCTGCGTCGGGTTCTCCGGTTTCCTCCCACAGTCCAAAGACATGCAGTCAGGCCAATTGGATGTGCTACGTTGCCCCTGGGTGTGAGTGACTGACTGACTGTCTGTCTGTCTGCCCTGTGATGGACTGGCGACCTGTCCAGGGTGTATACTGCCTTTTGCCCGAAGACTGCTGGGATAGGCTCCAGCGACCCTGACGGAGAAGCGGCTTAGAAAATGGACGGATGGATATTTGTAATGTGGTATTTTGTCATTTTTATATGGTGTCTCCACCACAGTGGCCAAGATCAAGTTTATGTTGAGAACACTGTGTTTCAGCGGAATGACCTGGTATGATTGTAACGGATAAAAATCTGGCTTTTAAATTAATGTTAAGACGCCGCAACCTTGTACTCTGTTTTGTCACTGAGTACGTGTGGTATTCAGAATGATAGTCAGCTTTATGTATATCCATCACAAAATACACAGCTGCATCATTTTGAACTAAAATAATGAGAAATTCTCCAAATTACATGGAATCATCATTTTTCAACACACGGAAATGCCCTTTTCTACACTCTAAGTCTGTGGAAACAGTAGCCAAACTCTCTCAATGTGTGTTTAATTGCGTCACTGTAAAGGTTGGACTGCAGCCTGATCCAGCTAGGAGATATGCCTGAAACATCTGATGTCTTCCAAAGCAGATGTTTTTAAAGTTTTTCAAATGCCTGGCACATCTCTTAAAGTAGCTGTGTTTCCTTTCGAAACGCATCGTCCACAATCTGATCAAAGGGCCAAATTTCAAAATTGGGGCTTGATAGCATTTCAAGAAATGGTGTTTTGGTTTTAGTGGACTCTCAGGAAACAAACACTTCCTGGATTCCAAATATTCCTGGATTATAATGTGAAGGTACTTGTGACAATGACATCTTTTGTGCACAAATCATACCAACAATATCTTTAAGCTGAGTTAATGGCCACACATCATCTTCTGGATTTTCCACTTTGTCTCAATTAATTCGGGCAGCAACCTTAAGAAATTCCAATTTTGGCCTGAAAGCTTGGACACGTCCGAGTTGACAGCACACAGCTTTGTGAGAGCATCAGATCCTTTGGATTTAAACTGCTTGATGCGCCGGTTCTAAAGTGAATATGTAAGCCATTTCTTTTTCTTAATGAAATACTTCAAGTACAGTGCAACATCATGGAATAGGACAGCCTCAAATATGTCATGGCCTAAACAAGGAGGGAGACCAGGCTGGCAAACATGAAAAGATTTCAGAGCATTGAAAACAGAATTTACCTTTATCCCTTTGATGTCTTGACTGTCTTCAGCTTTTAAATCATCAACAGCAGAACCGTACGCGCTGTGGACCACATCCACTTGGATCATCACTCTGAAACTCACTTCGCGTGATTTCACAGTACCTTCAAAAGAACTGGGGACGTCTACAGTTTTCAGTAAACCCAGAAATGCTGTGTGAACCGGCAATACAATACAGAGACCCCTTGACTCTTTCACCACCTGTAGTTATTCCACAGTCCACTAACATCTCTGAGAAACCCTGAGCACTTCCAAATCGCTTTAGGTCATTCTCTCCATGCAGTAACGAACATGTGGTCAGTATAGGACTGAACATGAGCAGGTAAATTTGCCACAGAAAGACAGACTGCAACAACTTTGAGTTTTTTCTTAGCAGCCAAGAGGATTGACAAGGATGGGTACAGGATGAGCTTCAGGCATTCTGGAACTTCAATGAAGAACTGGACTTGAAGTTTTGTGCATTACTTATATCACCAAAACCATCTGAGTCTGTTTCGTGAGACTGTTGTGGCACTGAATTGTTCCATGACTCTCCAAAAACCACCGCTCCACAACGGCGTGTAAAAGACGAACTGAGACCGCTCAGCACGGTCATTACGCATGAAACCCCCCGGTTTTAACCCCCGGTCAGTCGGCCTCGTTATTATGACTGCAAAATGTACGCTCAGTCACAATCAAAGGCCAGTACTTATCTGACAACAAACTCTGATGCATTTGAAGTTTGGAGAAAGTGAATTGTTAGTTTACCAACGCTGCAGGTCGTGACTGTCTTCACGTCCACACACAGCTCCAAGCGCTGGCCTCGAGCCGTGACCTTCACCAAGATGCCTGCTCCTGTGATAATTATGTAGGCTAGTGAGAGAGATAAAGTGAGAGGCAACGATAGAGAGAAAGAGAA
Organism: Pygocentrus nattereri; assembly: GCF_015220715.1. Taxonomy (NCBI): domain Eukaryota; kingdom Metazoa; phylum Chordata; class Actinopteri; order Characiformes; family Serrasalmidae; genus Pygocentrus; species Pygocentrus nattereri. The sequence goes on from NC_051235.1 coordinate 30,497,424, forward strand.
AAAGAGAAAGAAATAAAGACAAAGAGAGGCAAACCAGGGGAAAGTAAAGAAGAGAAAGAATGACAAAGATAAATATAAAGGTCAATAAAGAGAATGACAGAGAGAGAGAGAGAGAGAGAGAGAGACAGAGACAGAAAAGAGAGAGAGAAAAGAGAGAGAGGGAGAGAAAGAAAGAAAGAAAGAAAGAAAGAGAGAAAGGAATAGAGAGAAAGAAAGAAACAGAAAGATAGAGAAAGATAGATAGATAGAGAGTAGGATAGAGAGAGAAAGAGAGAGAGAAGTATAGAGAGAGAAAGGAAGAGATAGAAAGAGAGAGAGTGAGATAGATAGATAGATAGATAGATAGATAGATAGATAGATAGATAGATAGATAGATAGATAGATAGATAGATAGACAGATAGATAGATAGACAGAAAAGATCACATTAAAGAGGAATGTAAATTAGCCCAGACGATGTCCGAAGCTGTAATAAGCTCTGGTCCCATCCCGGTTTGGGATCTACAGCATGTTATAGTCACTGAACAGCTCGTTGTCCAAGTGGTGCTCAGCAAACAATGTGGGCTTTGTAGATAATTGGTCTACATTTGAGGGCAAGCGTGGTCTTTTGAGTTGGGACGGTATCCACCCCTTGTGGGACGGTGCTGCTCTCATTTCATGTAGCATAGCTCGCAGTCTCTCAGATGGCCATCGGTGTAGGACAGTCGTGATGCAACCAAAGGCAATTCTCAAAAATTCTGTTCAATTTCATTTTTTTTTTGCCATCAAATGTTTTTATTTTTTTATTTTTTGCTCCAGTGTAATAGAAAATAGAGTAAATGAAGCACATTTTTCCTGCAGCTGTGAGACCAGCCAGATTCGCTTTTCAGCACAATTTAAATTACATTCAGAACCGTCACCCGAAAGCAGTTTGTACTGGATTTGGAATGGTTTTATTGAGAATGTCTGATAATATAAAAGAAACCTCAACAGTTTAAACAGTTAAACGCTCCAAAAATGTACCATCAGAACAAAAATTACAAAGAGGAGATGCAGTGAGGCGCATATAGCAGCGCCTACAGGGCGTTAAAGAGGATCTGTGGATAAAATTGTGATGAATAAGATGATGGTTAGGATTTTTAGAGGCTGACGTGATCCGATATAATAGGCCGATTGATTTGACCTTGGGCACTTTTTCCCCGTATGGTTTGTAGACCTAAAGGTTTATATACAGCATGTAGCGTAATAAGATAAACTTTGGATACCCAACGTTTGGTCCCCATGTTAGCAACGAACGCAAAGGGTGTGAGGGTAAAGTGCCTCTCATGGCCACACGAAGGCGAAGATAGAGGAAACGTGTAAAACCTGGTCTGAAATCCCGAATCATTAAAGATGTCATCCAGAACATTTATTCTACATCTGAGATGTTGGTGCTGTTGACCCACCACTTCATGCGATCACACAGGTTTGTTGAAGGTGGAGTGGGGGGATCCCAGTGTCTCAGGGTTCTCGCATATCTGTTCCCTTCTGGTTCTCTCCTTTTAGTTTGTGCTGTTTTAGTTAGATCTTCCGGAGTCACCAGCCACACTCTGGGGGAAATCTGAGCAGAACTCATTTAGCCTCTTTACTCTTCCTGAGATAATGACTGCCCTCCCATCCTGCTGAAGACTGACCATCAGGGCCTCCTCCTCACCATCACCAACCTGCTCTCCTGCTCAAAAACACCCTCAATGACATCACTGTGCCATTCAGATGTACCAGCATTGAGAAGATGGGTCTGTTTCAGCTCACGCCCACTTTTCATAAAGACTCCGTCAGAGACTGCCTCAGTCAGAGACTGCCTCAGTCAGAGACCGCCTCAGTGCAGTTTCTAAAGCTTTACCATCCAATCTTCAAACAGAGATCCTCTTAGCTTTTATTTGGTATTTAGCTGTTTGACCAGAGGACGGTTCTCCCCTTGTGAGTCTTGGTTCCTCCCAAGGTTTCTTCATCCAGACTGAGGGAGTTTTTCCTCGCCACCGTTGCCTCTGGCTCGCTCACTGGGGAATATATGTTGTAACTGTATGCTTTCAAACTTCTGCAAAGCTGCTTTGTGACAACATCGTTGTAAAAAGCGCTACACAAATAAACTTGAATATTCCCTTTTGTTGCCATTGAGGAAAGAAGAAAGGCTGATTGGCAGCAAGTAATTTATAGTTGTGAAACATTGGGGAGCATTCGTGCCAAACAGTTGTGGTTTTAGTTCGTTTTTCTACGACCCGCCAAGTTAGAATAAGTTACTGATCAGAGGACGATGTCTCAGTTCACATTGCTTCATAGGAACGTTCGAGTAGATGAGATCTTGCAATCCATGTGGAGCAACCAGACTTTCCTCAAGAGACTGCCAAGATGTTTGAGTATCTGAATTGAACCAAACTGATGATGGACGGAGAACAAAGGAATAAAAATATCATTTAAAATTAGGAAGAGAAACTGCTCAGTTTCTCAATGAGACGTTCTGTCACGATTGGCTCCTCCCACTCCATGTGCATTTGTTTTGGTTTTGTAACTCCGCCCTGATTGTTCTCACCTGACCCTCATTTGCCCTGTGTGTTTAAGCCCTGTGTTTGCCCCTTGTGTTCGCCGGTCTTTGTATTGGTCCATGTTTGTTTGGTTGAGCCTGTTTTGTCATGTCTGACCCCCGATCTGTCCGTATTGGCTCATTGACCCTGGACTGTTTCGACCACGACCCTGGATTTGCCCCTAATAAATCTCGCTTATCTCAGCACATGCGTCCGCCTCCTCGCTCCACGTTACACGTTCCCAAGATCCAGAGTTTCTTATAATGGGTAACGGTGCCGACTACAGACTGAAGACGCAACAGTGTCAGTGGTTTTTGTGTAAATCACTCAGTATGTTAGCTTGTTGAGAGTCCATCAAGGAAAGAAATGAATAAAATCTGATGTTCTTGTTTTCCCCAAATCTAATCCGACTGATAAGTAAAGAGAATATCTTTCAATGACCATCATTCCTCTTTGCTTGACAGTTCATGGTAAAACGATGCAGGATCCAGCAAAAAAAGAAAGATTTACAGCCTTTACAAGAAAATAACTTCCTATTCTGCCATCAGAGCAGTTGTTACATACGCTACATTCATTCTGCTCTCCTGCCTAAAATCATACAGTGAAAAGCAGGGGAGCCGCTTGGAACCAAGCTGCTTATGAAAACTAAAAAAACTACGACACACTGAGAATCTGTTTCTCCTCCATCACGGGTAATAAGGAAGCCGTGTGGCAGAAAGTTCCTAAATAAGGCTCAGCGGTGCCCACTTGGAAAACTCCAGAGAGATTTGGGCCTCCAGCCTGTCACCTGACATCCAAGGCACAACTAAAAGCGCAGTCATTATCCGAGAGAGGCCCAATTTCGCCGGCAAGCCTGGACTCGGTGGAGAAAAAATGCTAAACATATGCTGATCTATCACTGTCAAACATGCCAGTCCTCCTTATTGGAGCCAACCATTCCAAAAACAAGATTCCATGTTGACTCTATGAGCTACACGCAACATTCATGAATGCACAGCAGCCAGTTTCTTTTAATATCATGTACTTACAGAAAAAAAAGGAATAGATTTGGCTTTTTTCTGAGTATATTAGTAAATTGGTGAGCAAATTACTTTTCCTCAGTACCATTTTAGCCATTCACGCTGAAATATTACTTCACTTTTTGGCTTAAATTTCACTATTTTGTGTTGGTCCAGCTCCTGAGCTGCTTTACTGTTCATCACTTTCCCACTTTCAGGCCTTTAGCCTTTTGTTTTAGACCAGAAGAACAGAAAAAAAAATAATCTGACAAACATTGTTTTCTATTCTGATATGTGCTAGATGGGCGAAGGAGTTCCACTGCAACTCAGTAGTGGAATACAGCATAATCAATAACGACGCATAAAACTTTTCCTCTACATAGACACAAATAGAAAATGAACTCATGAAGTTAGCCTACACTTTTAGAGAGAGGCATGTTTCTGTCATATCAAAACATAATATGCCTGAAATGGTAACAGCGAAGGAAAAAAAAAAAATTAAAAAGTCAATTTAATGAGATTTAATTTGAGATTTATGAATAATATTGGACCGTTTTCATTAGTCTACTAATAAATGCTCATAGAATGTGAAGGGCATTCAGTGCGGAGGGCTATGTATATTAACAGTATCATCAGATCTTAGTTTATAGTAATATTTGTGCAAATTACATGTAAAAATATATGCAGATTCATAGTAAAAGGCAGTATTTGTTAGATATGACATGACTGTAATTTTACAGAATTTTACCATCTTTAACATGCTTTAAAGGTTCATTTCCATTTTTTTTACAGATTTTTGTTGAATATTTGCATTTAAAAATAGCATATTTCAGATATTCTGTGCATATACATTTCCAAATATGTTGATTCGACATGTTAGTTTTCTTATTATTAGTATATTCATTTATTTGGTAATAATACAGCTTATTACTGTAGATATAGAGCAGAACAGCTACATTACAGTAACATTGCAGTGCGCGATGCTATTGAACTGGTATTTACTCTTAATGTACTGAAACATAGTAGATATTAAAATATGTATAATATTTAATACCTAAAAATGCGTAAATATCAAATATGTTTATTGTTGTTACTGTTTTTAAAAAGTCATACTGATCAGTCAGTATACTGGGTAGTTATTGGATTGGCATTATAATGTCTCCTTATACTGGAAGGTTTCAGGCTTTACACCCTTTATTTACATGTAGGTACTTTTTACGTTCGTCTGTCAGATACGCTTATGGAAATGTAAAGAAGAGTGATGGGGGGTCTGTTATCATGTGGAGCGAAAGTATCAGTGCTTTTGTGTCGCCGCTCTGAAAGTGTGTGTTTATGTGCGAAGTGCAAGCATGTAGATTTAATCATAGCGTTTCATGTAATGGGATGCCTGAGGCTCCAGTAATTTCTGCTGAGAGTAGCGGTTGTATTGACAGCGTGCAGGCCTGATTACACTCCATTAAAGAAGCTTAAGATTATCTTAATAGTAAACTGCTCACATGACATTGATTTCATCAAGAGCTTCGCCCATTAAGCCTTCAAAAAGTGCCGGGAAAATGGCATCTCCTCTTTCTAAAGTGCAGAGGGAAGGCTTTGACTTTAATCTGTTCAATCGAGGTGCTCTGATTTCCATAATGATTAAAGCCATGCCAGGCAACCTCGCCGCGCTCCTTCCTTCCTTCGCTCGCCGGCGTTTCTGCACAGCTGTTGCTTTTCTGCCGAAATGCTCGGCGGGTTTCGCCTCTGCTGGGGAGCTGGTGGGGGGCACGCTAAGATTTTTTTTGTTTGTTTGTTTGTTTAGGGTTGGTTCTCCTCTAAGTGGAAGTGAACACAGCTTTGTATGTGTGTTTAAGCGTTTAACCCCCAGCTATCGGTTCTATTACAGCCATCTGGAAAATATAGAAGGCGTATTCCTCTGTTTTTACTTGAACTCACTTTCATACCTGCCGTGATGCCAGTTTGGGGACGTTTCCTCTGTGGCTTTGACTGCTGGGATCTGTTCGATTGTTCAAGGAAAGGCTGAAACCTTGTTTGCTGTAAAGGTGCTCAGGTCCAGTTTTGAGCTTTTACTTTGACCTTTAGTTTCTGGTACATAATCTGATTTTTAAATTCTCTATCTTTGTCACAAAACCTGGAAAAAGGAGAAATAAAGGTCCCGCTTTATATTAAGTCGCTAATAAGTGTGTAATAACACATTAATAACACTGCAACAACAATGTAACTACTCATTAGTTATAGTAGAGCAGCTTATTCAAATATACAAGTTCAGTTTTATCTTAACAGTCATATTAACATCAGCATTGACAAAATGAGCACCGTTAATTTATTGCATTAACATATTTCCAATGGCATAAATAAATAGATATAGATAAATAAATAGATGTCCAACTAATAAAAATACATCTTTGAAATGGTAACTTAGAAGGTGTAACAGGGAGCGAGGAGGCGGACGCATATGTGGAGATAAGCGACGTTTATTATGAGCAAATCCAGGGTCATCGTTTAAACCGTCCAGGGTCATAGATCCAAGACGGATTGATCGGGGGACAGACATGACAAACCAGAATCAAACAGAACAAACAACTGTACATAGACCAGTACAAACAACACAAAGGCCAAAACATCCAACAGTGCAGATAACAAAGACCAACAAAAACAAAGGGCAAACATGGGGCTTATAAAACTGAGGGACAGGTGGAAAACAGGTGGTGACAATTAGGGATGGAGTCACTAAACAAGGGGGCTGGACCAAAACAAATGCACATGCAAGATCAAAACAAAACGCACATGGAGTGGGAGGAGCCAATCGTGACAGAAGGTGTGTTCACTTTTTCTTGAATAATAGAGTAAAAGCATTTTATTCCGAGCAATATTTGGCCATTTATACTTGGTGCAAACAATATAAAAACTTCAAAATAAACAAAGCCATAGCAGCAAAACGTACATAGTGCACAGAAGTCATAGATTGGCCATTGTTTATATCAATTCTAGTCAAAATGGTCATTTTATTTATTCAGTTTTCAGCCTTGAGGAAAGAAACAACACAAGCAGAACACAAATATTGAACAGAAATGACACAACAGCTAAAGATAATATCAGATTCTTTAGTATTCAGTATTTAGTGTCATCATTTATTACAACTTCCATTCGTTTCGGGAGACTCCCTTTCAGTTTCTCAAAGAAATCTACAGGGATATTTTAAGTCTTAGAAGTTGGTTGTGTTTCTGTAATTAATTACATGTGCTTAATTAAAGGAAGGGTGGTCTCTGACTTTTGCTTTGTTCTGTACTGTATGTATACTTATTGATGTTTTGTGTCCTTGAGGTCTTATGTATTCATGTTCTTATGCATATGCATTCAAAATCAATGCAATCTGTCAAGTGAGGTCAACGATAGGGAATAAGGAGAGGAATTGGGGAATTCCATCGATGGAATTGAGGTTTGCTTGGAGTCCTCCCAGTTCCTGCCCACAGGCCAAGGACTCTACGTCTCTGAGGACCAAACCCATGATCACGCAGATGGTGTTGGAAACGTGCGCCACGTCATGTCAGGAGCTGCGTTTCTGTACCGGAAGGCTTTGATCGATGAAGCCATTTGATGAAGTTGGGTTGAGAGATTCATCAGGAAGGACACGGGCCCAGACAAAGCATGCAGAAATCCTGGACCACCCTGTCACCCACTGGTGGCCTTTTGGAACTGTTCTGGCTCCCTGAGGAGCAATAAGTCACATACATATGCGAAAAGACTGGAGCTGGTCTATTCAAGTGATCTTCCCTTTGGAGATCAATTTAAATATTAAACTACAAATACATTTATTATTATGAGATTATTGTGAGGATATTTTCAGATTTTTCAGTCTTTTTACTTGTTTAATAAGAAGTTATTTTGACAGATAATTGCCTGTTTTGATGGGCCCAATAATAAGATAAATAATAATTAAATAAATAATTAAAAAAAAAAACAGATTGTTGTTGTATGTAAACTTAGTTGAGTTATTCTTAGATTATACAAGTGTGTAACCTTGGGACAGCCAGTGGGCGCTGACCATTTAAGGGGTTCAATGTATATAACCACTCACTGTCCAGTTTACCGTCCATATATGTAAAATAAAGCTGTATAAGCTGCCTGTTTTCATGATGTCACAACAATTTTACATGAAGTCAGACTTGCAGATATTTGGACATCAACAATTGTCCATCCATACATCCATCCATCCATCCATCCATCCATCCATCCATCCATCCATCCATCCATCCATCATCTTCCGCTTCTCCGGGGTTCGGGTCGCGGGGGCAGCATCCTAAGCAATGAGGCCCAGACCTCCCTTTCCCCAGCCACTTCCACTAGCTCTCCGGGGGGGGGATTCCGAGGCAGTCCCAGGCCAGCTGGGCAATATAGCGTGTCCTAGGTCTTCCCCGGGGTCTCCTCCCAGGTGGACTTGCCTGTAACACCTCACGAGGGAGGCGTCCAGGAGGCAGCCTAACCAGATGCCCGAACCACCTCAGCTGGCTCCTCTGGACGTCCGAGTCCCTCCCGTATGACTAAACTTCTCACCCTATCTCTAAGGGAGAGACCAACAAATGTACACCTGTAAAAACATGTACAATTCTGATACGACATCTTATGGACAGACGGAACATAGAAACGGAACTGCTTATTATCCTAGGCCAGTCATCTCTTCTGTAAAGCATGGTGGAGGTAGTGTTATGCTGTGGAACTACCAATGAAACTGGTTTTCTTGTACTTATTGATGATGTGGCCGGTGATAAACACAGCAGGATGAATTCTGAAGTGTATAGAGTTACATTAGGCAAATAACTCACTGGACACTACTTTGTACTGTAGACAGACTCCTATCATAGTGCGGAAGCACCCCAAGACCTTTTTTAAGGCAAAGATGTGGAAGGTTAATAGTCAAGTCAAGTCAAGTCAATCACTGGACCTCAGTCCCATCGAGCCTCTGTTTCACTTACCGAAGGCAAAACCGAAGGATAAACTCAACAAAAACAGGCAGGAACTGAGGAAGGCAACAGTAAAGGCTTGGCTGACCATCACCAGGAAAGAAACCTGGTCATGTCTATAGGTTCCAGGCAGTCACTAACTTCAAGCAGTCATTGACTGCAAAGGATTTACGACCAAGTATTGAAAATGACAAATTAATTGACGACTATTGAAGATTTTACTATTGATTTTACCTTTGAGGGCATAAAATAGGCGGTTGGGTGGGCCGATGTATGAACATGGTTGTATCCTACACAGCTCACCTGATTTTGATCTAAATGAAAGCTGAAAGTCTGTATGTTGAGCTCATACTATTTAATTTCAAATTCAATATGCTGTGGCAGGCAGCTAAAATTACAATAGCAATGTCAAAATCCATATATTTATGGACCTGACTGTACATCTGCCTATTTAGCTTAAAGCCTGGAGCTAGACTGAGGCACAATACAAGGCAAACAATGAAAGAGGTTGAAATAAGGGGTCCCACCTTATATTAAGTGTCTCTAATAACTGTGTAGTTACATGTGGACAACGTGTGCAATAACAATGTAACTACTAATGATTTTAGTCACTTTTACATATTGATTGCAGCAGTTCACATTATGTAATTACACATGTGTATCAACTTCAGTTTGGGTTCATGTAATTACACAAGGGTAATAACACATGTAATTACATTTGTATTCCAACTGGAACAGCAGTTTTTCCCAAGCAGTAGAAGGAAGTGTGTAATAACTGACATTAAGACATTGTTTACACTGTACCTGCCAGCTTTCCTCACATTTAACTGCATTTCTGTTGCTACTGCTGTGGCACTGTAACCAGTTTCAGCTTTAAACCAGTCTGTAATGAGACGGAACAGCAGACGGCCCCTTATATCAACATGGAACTGTTATAACATTAATTAATGTGTTGCATTTCCCCCAAATCAACGTCTATATTACCACTGATTATTACACAGTAACTACATAGTAATTACACAGGAACTGTCCACTTATTTTACAGTGTAACTAACACTAAACTACAGGAAAGTAGAAGATCCACTTGTGTAATTACATAGGCTGTAATAGCTGTAATCCATCTGTAGCATTGACTAAATAATCAGTAGTTACAGTGTTATTGCATATGTTATTAATGTGTAACTACACAGTTATTATAGACACTTAATATAAAGTGGGACCAAATATGGTTATGTATAAATGTCTACACTATAATGCATCAAACCATGCAAATATCACAAGTGAATGCAAGAGTGAGGTGTATAGGCTCTATTTTTTACTAATTTCATTTAGTAATTTCACTAAATTGCTAAAATAAAAAAAACAACAAACAAGTAAATTGTTGAGTTATAGTTTCGACAAATGCACCATATTCCAGCAACAATCTCATAATGACAAGTAGATATTTTAACTAGATTTTAGGCGGTTTTGTTTTTCTGGAGCGAGCGATACCCCCAGGCTGGATGCTGAGGGTGTGTGAAATAGACATGTGACAGAATCCTCTATCTCACCTACAGCAACTCTATCCCTCCTAGATCCATATCCTTCTGCAGGAATGCCCAGATTTATGTGTTGCAGCACTGCTTGCAATTTCCTTTAAACTCTATTATGCATTTGCTTGGCTGATGTTGGCCACCCATTGCAACATTCTTCTTTTTGGCATGTAATCTCTTTATGGAACCACATATTTACTGAAGCAAATCCGAATAGGAGCCTTCTGGTGCTTACAGTCCGGTAATGTTATGGTTTGGATATTCAGCCATGGTCAATATACTATGAGTACACTGCGTAGTGCTTAAAGATGAAGTGCACGCATGCATGCTTATGAAGGATGTACTGTAGCTCAGCTTTTGGAGGCAGAAAAATCAAACTCATTGGCTGCTTTATTAGAAAGCCCTCCCTTGTAGATCTGCCTTACTGGTGAGCTGCTCTCAGTGGTCAGTTTGTAACCGCAGAGTCACGCTTGAATGAATTGTGGAGACGGTATATAGCATGTACACACATAGAATGGAGGTAGCAGGTTAGTGTTTCTAATAAAGTGGCCAGTGAGTGGAAGTACAGGGTATGTGTGTCTAATAAAGTGACCAGTGAGTGGAAGCACAAGGTAGGTGTTTCTAATAAAGTGGCCAGTGAGTGGAAGTACAGGGTATGTGTTTCTAATAAAGTGGCCAGTGAGTGGAAGCACAAGGTAGGTGTTTCTAATAAAGTGGCCAGTGAGTGGAAGTACAGGGTATGTGTTTCTAATAAAGTGGCCAGTGAGTGGAAGCACAAGGTGGGTGTTTCTAATAAAGTGGCCAGTGAATGGAAGCACAAGGTAGGTGTTTCTAATAAAGTGGCCAGTGAGTGGAAGCACAAGGTAGGTGTTTCTAATAAAGTGGCCAGTGAGTGGAAGCACAAGGTAGGTGTTTCTAATAAAGTGGCCAGTGAGTGGAAGCACAAGGTAGGTGTTTCTAATAAAGTGACCAGTGAGTGGAAGCACAAGGTAGATGTTTCTAATAAAGTGGCCATTGAGTGGAAGTGCAAGGCTGTTGTTTCTAATAAAGTGTTGGTGGTTGTGTAATGAATGCTGATCATGAATACATTTGCATATGACTGCCAATCCAGTCTACATCTGTTTTACTTCACCAACTCCCATTTAAATAATGAGGAGTGTGGTTACTGCAGACAGTCTGTAGTTGCTGGAGTGAAAGTTGTGGGAATTCAATTCAACGTTGTGCTGTTCCTGGCTGTCAGACAGCAAAAGGATCTTTTATAGCCTTTCAAAGGATCCACGATGTGCAGTTTTAGCCTGAAGACATTAAGCAGTTTATTGCAGTCCAGACTGATTTCAGAACAATGTGCTATACAGGGCCAGCCAATCAGCACAGAACATTTGCATATTTCAATTTCAAAGGTACAGCGACAAAACCAGTCTAACCCTAACTTCACAAGAATGAAGAAGAATTTGGGAAAAGGTCATGAATTGCGACAGTTTCCTTGGTACATAAACCCATGCAGTAACTAAACTTTGAGGGAAATAAATAATAAAGGCAAATATTATATATATATATATATATATATATATATATATATATTCATGCATATTTCTAAATCTTTGGTCTGGTTTGTTTAAGAAAAACACTACATTTATGTTCTGTTAGCATCAATATCCTGAATTTTCATGACACACCTTTATAATCTAAGAATAGCTCAGCCAGTTTGTATAGAAGTCCCTGTAGTTTCTAACTAATAAACCTTAGTATGTAAAAATCCTGGATTTTTCAGGGGTTAAACCATTCATAGTTGAACTTCACCGCCTTCCACATTACATAATCCATATTTATAAAGGGTCATTCCCCTATTTTCTCAGTTATGCTGCATCGCTGGAAGTTTAAGATGTAAACAAAAAGCATTGCAGTGGTGGTGGTACCAAACGTCTGAAGAGTTCAATGTTCCCTCCTGGGCAGCTATTGCATTAAATGTATAAGAATACTTCACCTTATGATAGTTTAGAGAATGTTTTGTTGTAAAATGTCACTTTTTTCCATCATAAGCTTTCCATATAAGCTCGTGTAGGTTCTCTGGTGGTTCTGGATGGTAAATAAAGTGTCTGTATCTGTGTTGTAGTCATGGCGACGCCTGGTTCCCATCACCACCACTGTAAAGACGTCTGAACCATTTCACACCAAGCCAGCTCTGAATCACTTTGTTTACATCTTTATGAATTGATTCTCCATCCATTAGACGTACACTCAGCTGTTTGTTGTGAGTGAGTCTTGCCTTCAAAGCGTCTCCTGTCAATCTCCAGTCATTTATTTATCTTCCTTTGATCGCCTGAAACAGCGTTTTTGACTTACCCTCGAGCTGTTTGCTAAATGAGAATACTTTCCTGCTGATGTGTCAAACCCCCCCGGCTTCCACAGTCTTCAATATCATCTTAACCACACCTGCCTCATTTTCTTTAAAGTGTGTGTGCGGTCCTGAGCGCCAGTGTGTGTGAGCTTTGTATCGATCGGGCTGGTAAATGCTTGTAAACTTTCAGATCAGGCTGACGAGCTGTGGCAGGAGGAAGAGCAATCAGCATAAAATCACAGAAGCTTTTCTTCTTTGATGCTTCGGAGTCGAACCCAAGACCTTTTACAGTGATTACAAACGGGAAAAGTGAGCCGCAGCTGTCGAATATGTTTATGATGTTCATATATTACTGTATGCAGATCTTGAGCAGAGTGCGATCAGCTAAAACACATATTGTCTTATATTTACCATTAATATGTTGCATATTGTCCTCTATGTGACTTTAAGGGGCCCATTTCTTGCATCATTGTTGCATTTGATTGTTTTGAGATCTGCTTATAATGTTTGTGAACTTTTATGTCTCTAAAACATTCAACATTTTTTGCAGTTACCACTTTCCAACCTCTCTGTTTCTCTCCGAAATAAAAGCTGACTTTGTTATTGTGCCTTTTAAACCAATATATCACTGTTGGGACAAAACCTAGCATTTTTGTCATTTTTGTTTTTTTGACATAATTTGGAAATATCCGTTACCCTTTACATCGTGTGTCAATTCCATGATGAATGGACTAAAAGAAACAGCCTGAAAGACATGGACAAAACTCTGGTTCCATTGACTTACATTTAAAGTAAAGGAAGTTTTTTCCTTCTCCTGTAAAGTTACAAATTTGGAGATGTGACTTTTTGTTCCTGACAGCAGCAGCATGTAAATAAGCTCTGTTCTGATTGGCTGCCTTGTATTGAGATGCCTCTTACAGAAAGCGGTCTGGACTGAAACACCCCTTACAGCTTCAGTATGAGTGGGTGGGTCTAAACTACAATAAGCAGATATATGTTTAAGGTGGATGTACGCAAATGTAATGATTTTTATGACATAACAAAAACACAGAGGTAAAGACAGGCAGCTAAACTTACATCTATGGACTGGATGGTAAATAGAAAACCTACTTCAATCTCTTTAAAATGCAGTTTTCTGCCTGGGTGTGATTTTTCCACAAGTAAAGGAATTAATTAGCACAGGTGTGTGATTGATGATATTTTGCACACCAATAGTGATTTTTGAGACGACTTAAACATCCTCAATATTCACAGATCAGGCATAACGTTCTGACCACCTCCTCGTTTCTACGCTCACTGTCCACTTTATCAGCTCCACTTACTGTATAGCTGCACTCTGTAGTTCTACAGTTACAGACTGTAGTCCATCTGTTTCTCTGATACTCTGTTACCCTGTTCTTCAGTGGTCAGGACCCCCATGGACCCTCACAGAGCAGGTACTATTTGGGTGGTGGGTCATTCTCAGCTCTGCAGTGACACTGACGTGGTGGTGGTGTGTTAGTGTGTGTTGCGCTGGTACGAGTGGATCAGACACAGCAGTGCGGAACAGTGTGAATGGAGCAGAATAAAGTTTTCAGTGAAGTAGAACATTTTACACCAGTGTGCAACATTCTAGAACAATGTGAAAAGTTGAGAACATTCAAGAGCAACATCAACTGACAAGAATACTGGAAAATAGTGTGAGCAGAGGGAACTATTTTAGAACAGTTTGGGTGGAGAAGAACATTCCAGAACATTATTACTGGACAAGGCTAGTACTGGAAAAGTTCTAGAACGGCGTGAATAAACTCTAAAAAGGTTGAATGAAGTAGAACATTTTAACCCAGTTCTGAGAGAGGAACATTCAGAGGAACATTTAAAAACAGCATGAATGAAGAAAACATTCTAGAGCTATGTGAATGGAGGAGAAAATTCTAGAACAATTGAGAACGTTCAAGAGCAATATCGACGCACAAAATAGTGGGGGCAGAGGGAACTATTTTAGAACAGTGTGGGTGGAGAAGAACATTCTAGAGCATTATGACTGACAAGTGTTTCCTAGAACAGCATGGATGAAGGAAAAAGCAGTGTAAGTGGGAGAGAACATTTTAGGACTGTAGGAAAGGTGGAAAAAGTTCTAGAACAGTGTGAATAAACTCTAAACTCTAAAAAAGCTGAATGAAGAAGAACATTTTAGACCAGTCCTGAGAGAGGAACATTCAGAGGAGCATTCAAAAACAGCATGAATGAGGAGATCATTCTAGAGCTATGTGAATGGAGCAGAACATTCTAGAGCTGTGTGAATGGAGCAGAACATTCTAGAGCTATGTGAATGGAGCAGAACATTCTAGAGCTATGTGAATGGAGCAGAACATTCTAGAGCTATGTGAATGGAGGAGAACATTCTAGAGCTATGTGAATGGAGCAGAACATTCTAGAGCTATGTGAATGGAGCAGAACATTCTAGAGCTATGTGAATGGAGCAGAACATTCAAGCGGACGAGGCTGAGGGAGGCAGAGCTGTGTTATCCATGATTATCTGCTATAATCTATCGAAGCGTATGAGCAGGTCCAGACTCTGAAAGCACAAAGTGTTAGTGACTCAATCCATTAAACGTGGATTAAAGTTCTGAAGAAGGCCTGGAAAGAGTGGCTGATGTACGGTTCTCCCTCTGCACTCGTTTTGGAGAGCTCATCATCCCCCAGCGTTCTGCAGACGCAGGCTGGAACCAGAGCCCAGCAGGTGAGAGATGGAGATGAAGGCGTGAACTCTACGCTCCTGTGCCAGCCGCGCTGGGGAGACGCCAGTGTGAACAGCCTGAGTGTGAATTCCCCACTGCAGCGGCCGCCGCCCTGGGGAGAGAGAGATAGACAGAGAGACGGAGAGAGAGAGGGAGAGAAAGAGAGGAAGAGAGAGAGAGAGAGAGAGCTCCCAAACCTGAAAACAGCTGGCCTCACCATCTGCCCGCTCTTCATGCTGGATTGCTGGATATGCCTGCGATTCTGCCGTCGCCTGAACCCGTTTATGATCGTATAAGAAGAGGCCGTCTGTACTTACAGCACTGCGGCGGTCAGAGAGACGCCGAGAGATCACAGGTTGAGGCTCTAGGCCTTCAGACTGAACGTGATTTATTTGTACAGTTTATTCAGATTTAAGGTAATTCATGTGAACTTGTGTAGAAGTCAGGATGTCTTGCAAACTGAATGTGAGATTTCAGATGAAAAATGTGTCTTGTTTGGGTCACCC
The DNA here is from genome assembly GCF_015220715.1 of Pygocentrus nattereri. NCBI lineage: Eukaryota > Metazoa > Chordata > Actinopteri > Characiformes > Serrasalmidae > Pygocentrus > Pygocentrus nattereri. The sequence goes on from NC_051235.1 coordinate 30,513,014, forward strand.
TTAGGCCCAATCCAGTTCCACCCCTTGCCCCTGCCACTCAGCCCTGAGCTCTCTGTTTTGCACGTTCACGTCTAGGGGTAGGTTGTCCCGATTCTTGTTGAGATGAGTGGGGCAAAGTGTTGGGGCTATATGACCCTACAAACGGAGAGATATGAGAAAAAAACAAAACAAAAACGATGAGAAGGAGAACAAAAGGAGACCAAAGAAACCCACAAATATGACAATTTTCTCATTAAAAAAATGACAACATCCACTGTTTTATCTTAGTTTAATGTTGTTTCGGTGGATTTTGGTTGTTTTTCTTCATAACAAGCACAAACAATAGCATCCTGATGTCTTGGTAGCTAGCTAGTTAACTTAAATAGTCTAGCAGCTCTGACACCTGAAGCACCAGAATATAACTGCTGCACCATTTAAGGTGGAACGAGAAAATTTGAACAAAAATCTAATGAATAGCTTCGGCTTCATATCACTGAAGAATTAGGGGGGGGTGATAATAAATATATGATCCCTAAATGTATCTAAAGCCCAGCAGTGAGGAGCTGAACTTCCCCCTCCTCTGCTGTCCCTGCAGACGGGCAGGGTCGCCTACAGAGCGGCGCTAGTAGCTGTTAATGAAACGATTTTTTTAACTTGAGGGTCCCGTTTCATAGATTTCAACCACTACCCCTCTTAAACTCAGTTCCAAGGGGTTAGGGTAGCACTCGGGACTGGGCCTTATTTTGATGTTATCTATATGATGGTATCATGATGGTATCTACCTCTATAGATGCTCTACAGACACATATTATACAACAGTTAGTTCTGGCCACGTGAGCTGATTAGTTGAGCAGCGTTCGAACTGTGTATTTCACCAGAACATCACAGGTTTTTCACTACATCACACCGTATCACTCCGCTGAGACGCCGTTGCTAAGCAACAACTTTGACAACTGTAGGTGACGCACAAGCCCTTTGAACATTTTTACTTCTTATTTTGCCACAAACAGAAAACGGACACTGTTAAGATCCCATTTGACCGACAGCCGATTTGGTCCGACTCTGAAGATGAGACGACACTAAATTCCCAAACTGTCAGTTGGTCCGTGTGGAGCTGGAGAACGAACTGCCGGCTGCGCAGAGAGTGAGTATTTAACTGCTGTATTAAAGCAGTAGAACACTCAAGGTCTTGTGTTATCACCAATAACATCACGGCTGTGATGATCTACTGCAACCAAATCACAGTCGTGATGTTATTTTGGAATAACGCTTGATTATATCACTTGATTATCAACAACACTGTGTTTAAGACTGGGGTTGGGAGTAGCTGTAGGTTTTGCCTTGAGCATAAGGTTAGGGTTATGTTTAGGATTAGGGCTAGATTTAATAAACTCATTCACACTGAACATGAAGTTCAGAAGATTTACTGGATATTTAGTTGAAATGTTACTTAAAGATGTACTGAGCATCTACAAAGCATCTACAGTGGACCATCCAAATGAAGTGTTACCTATGTTTGTTTTATAAGGTTTTACTTTTTAAGTTTTGCTAACTTTTGCAGGCAGCATAGATCTACTCTCCACCAATGACGGTTGTCTGGTCTGGAGTTGGCATAGCAACTAGGACTTTTTGAGGTTGCTTTTTACTTGAACCTGCTACATAACACTGAGTGCATTTACATGTACTCAGTACTCAGATCATGATTGGATTTCTGCAGTTATCTGATTATTCAAATGGTAAAAAGCACACTCTGATTTCTTAGATCAGACTAAGGTCTAGAAATCTGATAAAGAGGCTGGATTTTAGCTCAGTAATCAGATTTCTCAGTGCTGTAAACTCTCACTCTGATTTCTTAGATCAGACTAAGGTTTAGAAATCTGATAAAGAGGCTGGATTTTAGCTCAGTAATCAGATTTCTCAGTGCTGTAAACTCTCACTCTGATTTCTTAGAACAGACTAAGGTCTAGAAATCTGATAAAGAGGCTGGATTTTAGCTCAGTAATCAGATTTCTCAGGGCTGTAAACTCTCACTCTGATTTCTTAGATCAGACTAAGGTCTAGAAATCTGATAAAGAGGCTGGATTTTAGCTCAGTAATCAGATTTCTCAGTGCTGTAAACTCTCACTCTGATTTCTTAGATCAGACTAAGGTTTAGAAATCTGATAAAGAGGCTGGATTTTAGCTCAGTAATCAGATTTCTCAGTGCTGTAAACTCTCACTCTGATTTCTTAGATCAGACTAAGGTCTAGAAATCTGATAAAGAGGCTGGATTTTAGCTCAGTAATCAGATTTCTCAGGGCTGTAAACTCTCACTCTGATTTCTTAGATCAGACTAAGGTTTAGAAATCTGATAAAGAGGCTGGATTTTAGCTCAGTAATCAGATTTCTCAGTGCTGTAAACTCTCACTCTGATTTCTTAGAACAGACTAAGGTCTAGAAATCTGATAAAGAGGCTGGATTTTAGCTCAGTAATCAGATTTCTCAGTGCTGTAAACTCTCACTCTGATTTCTTAGATCAGACTAAGGTCTAGAAATCTGATAAAGAGGCTGGATTTTAGCTCAGTAATCAGATTTCTCAGTGCTGTAAACTCTCACTCTGATTTCTTAGATCAGACTAAGGTCTAGAAATCTGATAAAGAGGCTGGATTTTAGCTCAGTAATCAGATTTCTCAGTGCTGTAAACTCTCACTCTGATTTCTTAGATCAGACTAAGGTCTAGAAATCTGATGAAGAGGCTGGGTTTTAGCTCAGTAATCAGATTTCTCAGTGCTGTAAACTCTCTCTCTGATTTCTTAGATCAGACTAAGGTCTAGAAATCTGATAAAGAGGCTGGATTTTAGCTCAGTAATCAGATTTCTCAGTGCTGTAAACTCTCAGTCTGATTTCTTAGATCAGACTAAGGTCTAGAAATCTGATAAAGAGGCTGGATTTTAGCTCAGTAATCAGATTTTGTGATTTAAAAAAAAAATCTTTGGCTTTTATGTTACGTTAATGTCACATTGCATTCTGAGTTTATTGGCTGGTTCTAAAGCAGAAATCTGATTACTGTCTGACTCATGTAGACCTCGAGTTTCCCCATTGTCTGATTACCCAAGTGCATTTAACCTCATTGATTGCATTACTAACAAAATCTGATTGTCTGCAGTTATCGGATTATTAAGTGTGCACTTACTCCATTCAGTTCCATAAACGTGCAATGGCAGGTGTAATAGGCCATCATGAGTCATCACAACAGATTTTGTACAGTAATATAACAGTGTCATGTTACCATCACCAGTACTCGTCATGACAGATGCTACAATGTTTGCTCTTATTGTTTTGGGTGAGTCAAACATTTCAGTGTCTGTCTCGACTTAACAAGACAGTTATTTTACTGAACAAAATCTGTTGTGGCAGCATAGGACATATTTGTCATGAATTATTTATGGCCTGGTTATGTTGATGCTTTACATCAGGTTTCAATTTAATTTATTTCCCAACAAGTTTGTAGGGCCACAGTGATACAACCTTAAACTGCAGGCTTATTAGTCAACTGAAACAAACAAACACTAAACAGCAGAACAGTGTGAGAGGCAGAACGTTTTAGAACCGTGTGGATAGAGGAGAACATTGTACCAGTGTGGATGGAGGAGAAAACACTGTGAATAGGAGACAATGTGTCTAACAGTGTTAATACATGAGAACTTTCTAGATTAGTGTGGTTTGAACAGTGTAAATAGGTGAAACATTCATAGAATAATGTGAATAGGTAAGAACACTGTAAAATAGTGTGAATGGAGGAGAACGTTCAAAACTATATGGATGGATGAAGATATTATAGAACACTGCATGGACAAGAAAATGTGCAAAAGAGTGAATAGAGGAGATCATTCTAGAAAAGCATGAGTAGACAAGAACATTGTAGAACAATGTAAATGGAAGAGAACATTCTTGAGCAGTGGAAATCGAGGAGAACATTCTTAAACAGTATTAATGGAAGAGAACATTCTTCAACTGTATAAATGGAGGTGAATATTCTAGAAAAGTGTAAAGGGGTATAAGATTCTTTAACTGTGTAAACGGAGGAGAGCATTCTAGAAAGGTGTAAATGGAGGAGAACATTCTAGAAAAATGTAAATGGAGGAGAACATTCTAGAAAAGTGTAAATGGAGGAGAACATTCTAGAAAAGTGTAAAGGGGTAGAACATTCTTTAAGTGTGTAAATGGAGGGGAACATTCTGCAACAGTGTAAAAGGGAACGACCTTCTTTAACACTGTAAATGGAGGAGAACATTCTAGAAAAGTGTAAATGGAGGAGAACATTCTAGAAAAGTGTAAATGGAGGAGAACATTCTAGAAAAGTGTAAAGGGGTATAAGATTCTTTAACTGTGTAAACGGAGAACATTCTAGAAAAGTGTAAATGGAGGAGAACATTCTAGAAAAGTGTAAATGGAGGAGAACATTCTAGAAAAGTGTAAATGGAGGAGAACATTCTTTAACTGTGTAAATGGAGGAGAACATTCTAGAAAAGTGTAAATGGAGGAGAACATTCTAGAAAAGTGTTAAGGGGTAGAATATTCTTCAACTGTGCATATGGAGAACATTCTAGAAAACTGTGAAGGGGTAGAACATTCTAGAAAAGTATAAATGGAGGAGAACATTCTTTAACTGTGTAAATGGAGGAGAACATTCTAGAAAAGTGTAAATGGAGGAGAACATTCTAGAAAAGTGTAAATGGAGGAGAACATTCTAGAAAAGTGTAAATGGAAGAGAACATTCTTTAACTGTGTAAATGGAGGAGAACATTCTAGAAAAGTGTAAATGGAGGAGAACATTCTAGAAAAGTGTAAATGGAGGAGAACATTCTAGAAAAGTGTAAATGGAGGAGAACATTCTAGAAAAGTGTAAATGGAAGAGAACATTCTTTAAGTGTGTAAATGGAGGAGAACATTCTTCAACAGTGTAAAGGGGAAATGCGGACAGAAGAACCAGTTCATCTATTAGCGACTGCATTTCATTACCTCAGTCGATCATTAGGTATTTCAGCGATGTGCTGAAGAATTGACGTAAATAAAGTAAAGGGGACGTTTAGCAGTGTTGGGACAGTTTTATCTTCATTGCTTGAGTTTCTACCTGGGTCTGTTGATTAGTTTAGATTGTGAGGGATGTTTTCACGTCGTTAAACTTTACTTACAAGCTCAGAATAAAACGCTGCGACATAAACCAGCGATTTCGGCTGGTTAGAGCGACTGTGTACATTATTGATGGTGTTAATGCTGCAGTCTGTCTGTACTGGTGGGTATGAAATGCTGTGGGTTAGTGAGTCCATTATTATTCTTCGAGGACGGCAGGCAGTCTGCCTCACCTTAAAGGAAGACAGAGGATGCTTTGGTATGGTAAGGAGGTTACATAACGACCACAGAGGTAATTGTAATGGGAAAGCAGGAACTGCTCCACTAACTACTTTTCCTTCGTTTACAGGAGCCGTGTGTTGCTGTGCTAGCTGCTCTTTTGCCTTTGCCTGTTTCTCTACATTACGCTGTTCTCACTGTGCTGCACAAATGTTGGTTCTTCTGTACTAGATTTTATTTGTTTTCTCAACAATCATCAACGGTGTAATGTTAGCAGCTGTTTGGGAATGTTTAGAAATGAACTGAGGAGCCAAACAAACCAGGGAGAGTGAACGGGGTGGAAGAACATTCTACAAGTGAGTGAACGTGTGAGAACATGGAGGTGATTGTTCTGAACTGTATTAATGATTGAGAACATTCTAGACCACGATTGTATGTAAAAACATAGAATTGTATGAATATGAGATAACATGCTAGAACAGTGTGGATGGCTGAAAACATCCCAGAACGTGGGAGAACATTCCAGAAAAGTGGGATCAGGTGAGAACATTCTAAAACAATGTGAATGGAGGAGAAAATTCTAAAACTGTGTGGATGGAGAAAACAGTGTGAATGAGGTTAAGAACAAGGTTAATATCTGAGAACATTCAAGAACAGTGTGGCTAGGTGAGAACAATGTAGAACAGTGTGGATAGGTGAGAACATTCTACAAGAGTGTGGATGGAGGAGAATGTCCTAAAACAGAGTGGATGGAGAAAAATGTTCTAAACTGTGTGGATGGGTGAAAACATCCCAGAACAAGGTTAATATGTAAGAACATTATATAGAACAGTGTAGATGAAGGAAGATGTTCTAAAAGGGTGTGGATGGAAAAGAATATTCTAAACTTTGTGGATAGGTGAGAACACTCAAACATTCTAGAACATTTGGGATAGGAACATATTCATTCTAGAAGAGTGCAGATAGAGTAGGACATTGTAAAACAGTGTGAATGGAGAAGAACAGTCTAAACTTTGTGGTTGGGTGAAAACATCCAAGACCAAGGATAATATGTGAGAACATTCTAGAACAGTGTGAATAGAGGTGAGAACATTCTAGAACAGTGTGAATAGGGGTGAGAACATTCTTGAACAGTGTGAATAGAGGTGCGGACATTCTAGAACAGTATGAATAGAGGTGAGACCATTCTAGAACAGTGTGGATAGGTGAGAACATTCTAGAAGAATGCAGATGGAGGAGAATGTCCTAAAACAGTATGGGTGGAGGAGAACATTCTAAACCGTGTGGTTGGGTGAAAACATCTCCGACCAAGGTTAATATGTGAAAACATTCTAGAACAGTGTGAACAGAGGTGAGAACATTCTAGAAGAGTGTGGATGGAGGAGAATGTCCCAAAACAGTGTGGATGGAGAAAAATGTTCTAAACAGTGTTGATGGGTGAAAACATGCCAGAACAAGATTACTATGTGAGAACATTCTGGAACAGTGTGGATAAGTGAGAACATTCTAGAAGAGTGTGGATGGAGGAAAATGTCCTAAAGCAATATGGGTGGGGGAGAACATTGTAAACTGTCTGGATATATCAGAACTGGTTAATATGTGATAACATCCTAGAACAGTGTGAATAGGGAGAACATTGTAGATCAGTAAGAGATGGATGACATTATCTAAAACAGTGTGGATGGAAGAGAATGATCCAAACTGTGTGGATGGCTAAGAGCATTCAAGAAGAAGGAAATATGTGAGAACATTGTTGACCAGAGTGAATGGAGGAGAACAGGGACCTAAGTGTTCTCCTGCAGTATCTAGAGCAACTAACAATATAACTGCATAAGAGACTGACAAATGCAGCATTTGTACATTTGTACTTTCACAGATGAGCATGGCACCCATGCCATGTGCACTAATGCCCCCTAAACCATCACGAATTTAGCCCAGAGGAAACAGTGTCCATGATTTCCAAAAACAATTTCAAATGTTGATTCGTCCGACCACAGGGCACTTTTCTACTTTCCCTCAGTCCATTTTAAAGAGCTCAGGCCCAGAGAAGGTGGCAGCGTTTCTGGATCCTGTTTATATTTGGGTTCTTCTTTGTGTTTTAGAGTTTAACAGCGTTTGTGGATGCAGTGATGAACTGTGTTCACAGACAGTGGTTTTCAGAAGTGTTTCTGAGCCCATGCAGTGATTTCCACTACAGGATCATGTCTGTTTTTAATGCAGTGCTGCCTGAGGGCCCAAAGATCACGGCCAGCAGATACTGGTGTTCAGCCTCGTCCCTCACAGACAGAGATTTCTCCAGATTCTCTGAGTCTTTAATGATATTCTGCACCGTAGACGATGAAAAGCAGAAGCTCTTTGCTGTTTTACGTTGAGAAACGTTCTTCTTGAGTTGTTGCTCTATTTGATGGTCCAGTCTTTCACAGAGCGGTGACCCCTCCTCATCTTTACTTCTGAAAGACTCCGCCTCTCTGAGATGCTCTTTATACCCAGTCATGTTACTGACCTGCTGCCAATCAACCACCAGCATGACACATTTTAGCATTACACAACTTTACCAGCCTTTTGTTTCCCCTGTCCCAACTTTTTTGGAACATGTTGTTGGCATCAAATTCAAAATAGGCATATATTTTTGAAAATATATATTATTATATATTTATATATATATATATATATATATATATATATATATATATATATTTTATATATAAAAATATTTTTCACTTTTAACATTTGATTTGTTGTCTTTTAATGAAATATATCATTTAAATTATTTGCACATTATTGCATTTTATTTTTATTTACAATTTTGCACAGCATCACAACTTTTTTGGAAATGGGTTTGTAATTACTGAAAAATCTATGTTAATGAATTCTTTTATTAAGCGTGGCTGAATTGGCTAGAACCGTTTTAATTTATTACAAACACATTTAATAAGAAATATTTAGACTAAATCTAAAATAAGGAGAATAAATAAAGTAAGATAAGTGAACACATGAAATGCACATATCTCAAATATATTATTTGATGCATTGTTTAACTTATAAACGGCATTTAGACTAAAGGAGTAAGTAACTTTGTTACTGTAAAATATAAACACTAAGGGAAATAATTATTTCTTTAATTATTCATTCATTTGATTATTTGCTCATTTATCTGGTACCCGAGCTTGGCTGTCACTCCCCGGCGCTGTAACTGTGCTCACTCAGCCACTGGCGTAAATACTGCTGCTGCTTTCAACTTTCTGATGATGTTCTCCCCTTTAAATAAATAAATAATCACCACCTGTTCTTTTGAGATCATCCACAAATGGGTAATCGCCATTCATCAAAAGTCGCTGTGTCATTACTTACCCAAATGAGATGGTGCTAATTGCAATAAATTACAGCTGTGTTTGATACATTAGTGAAGCTCCAGTGAACACAGAGAACCCACACTGATCACCGGGTTGGGGGGGGGGGTGAGAGAGGAAGACAGAGAAAAATGATGAGAGAGTGAGGGAGACTAAGAGAGAAACGGAGAGAGAGGAAGAGAAAGAACATGAGATAATATGAGAGAAAGAATGTAAGAGAGAGAGAGAGAGAATGTGTGAGAGAGAATGTGTGTGTGTGTGAGAGATAGAGAGAGAGAGAGAGAGAGAGAGAATGTGTGAGAGAGAATGTGTGTGTGTGTGAGAGATAGAGAGAGAGAGAGAGAGAGAGAGAGAGAATGTGTGAGAGAGAATGTGTGTGTGTGTGAGAGAGAGTGAGAGAGAGAAAGAGACAGAGAGAATGTGTGTGTGTGTGTGTGTGTGTGAGAGAAGACAAAGAGAGAGAGAGAGAGAGAGAGACAGAGAGAGAGAGAGAGAGATTGAGAGAGAGAGAGAGAGAGAGAGAGAGACAGAGACAGAGAGAGAGAGAGAGAGAGAGAGAGAGAGAGAGAGAGAGACAGAGACAAAGAGAGAGAGAGAGAGAGAGAGACAGAGAGAGAGAGAGAGAGAGAGAGAGAGAGAGAGAGAGAGAGAGAGAGAGAGAGAGAGAGAGACAGAGACAAAGAGAGAGAGAGAGAGAGAGAGACAGAGAGAGAGAGAGAGAGAGAGAGAGAGAGAGAGAGAGAGAGAGAGAGAGAGAGAGAGAGAGAGAGAAAGGTATTACCAGGGGCTTCTTTCAAGGAAAAAGCAAAAACCTCACATTTCAGTTTCCTGGGAAATTTGTAATAGAAACCCTGCCCCACTCCTCGTTGAGGCCTTTGGGGTGAAATGAGTTGATTGTGATGTTCGGAGTGAACGGGCCATTCTGAATCACCAGGGTGTCGACCGTGAAAGACGAAGGCTAAAGCTCTTAAGCATGTGGAGAGATAGAACCTCAGAGCCACAGGTTTAGAGGAGATACCACACGAAGAGCTAGAGTACAGCTGAAAGAGACCTGGACGAGAGGTGAAGAACAGCTGGACAACAAATGAAGAATAGCTACAGAACAGCTGGAGAATAGCTAGAAAATGACGGGAAAACAACTAGAGAAGCTGGTTAATAACTGGATAATCCTTGCAGAAACCTGGGGCCATATAACAGAAACTTCCTCTCCTTTTGTCTTGACTTAAGATCTGACAAGCCAAAATATTTTTTTTTTCACAAATTCGTATGACAGATGCAAATCTGATCTTGATTTAGGACTTTTTAACTTATCTTCCAGCATTTTATCTCCAGTTAGGAAATCTTAACCTGTTCGCTCGCTACCATTGGTGATGTAAATATGTCAAACAGAACTAAAGTGTGATAAACTGTAAGTAGTGAATGCTGTGAGAGTGCCCCCTGCTGTTTATCAGAGCGTCGCTGCTCCCCAGTTTCAGTCTCCATTTCCCAAATGCCTTGGCCTGGCCTGCTAACGTTACTCCTCCTAATAAACAGATACATGTTGAGCTCTGTCTCCTCATTATTCACGACCATCACTGTAATAAGAGCGGCGGTGGAGATCAAGTCAGCAGTGTCGGACGCCACCTGTGCAAAAAGTCCAGTCGTGAAATTTCCTCACTACTAAATATTCCACAGTCAACTGTCAGTGGGATTATAACAAAGTGGAAGCGATTGGGAACGACAGCAACTCAGCCACGAAGTGGTCGGCCACGTAAAATGACAGAGCGGTCAGCGGATGCTGAGGGGCATAGTGAGCAGCGGTCTGGACTCTAGAGCAGTGGAGACGAGTTCTCTGGGGTGACCAATCACGCTTCTCCATCTGGAAATCCGATGGACGAGACTGGGTTTGGCGGTTGCCAGGAGACGGTACTTGTCTGACTGCATTGTGCCGAGTGTAAAGTTTGGTGGAGGGGGGATCATGGTGTGGGGTTGTGTTTCAGGAGTTGGGCTCGGCCCCTTAGTTCCAGTGAAAGGAACTCTTAAAGCTTCAACACCAAGAGATTCTGGACAATTTCATGTTCCCAACTTTGTGGGAACAGTTTGGGGACGGCCCCTTCCTGCTCCAACATGACTGCCCACCAGTGCACAAAGCAGGTCCATAAAGACACGGATGAGTTTTTTTAAGTGGTTTTATTTATATATGTTCTCCATCAATCTGAAGAACTGTTTCACAGGTGCAAAGAACTCATTAGGCATACACTGGGTTCTTGGAGTGTTCATGGTTCTATATCAAACCATTTTCCTTATTGAAGAAGCCTTACAGAACCATCTTTTCTATAAAAAGTTATATAACAACACTTAAAAATGAGACGTCAGCTCAACTCAAAATGATTTAGTAACTTATTACATGACTTCTTCTGAGTTGAATCAACTTGAGGACACCAAAGTTCACAACTCAAACTTCTTACTGGAGTCAAAAGTCTTATTTTTTAGTTCTGTATCTCAGTTTGGTAAATAAAGTGAGCTTGTTTTTTATACTCAGCTTCCCTGCCAACCAGCACTTTCTCCATCACACAGCCTGTTAAGACATTTTTTCCTCTTGAAGAAACACTTACGGATGGCTGTGGCATCACTGGGACTCAAACTCACAACCTCCTGTTGGGGTGACGGTTTAGTCCAGCTAGTGGAGAAACTGAGTAAAACAAGCAAATTTAGCTTGTTTATCTAATGGAGATGCAGAGCTAGAAACAGTAGCTGGGAGAACTTTTGACTCTACTAAGGAGTTGAGGAGGACAGAGGGGTATAAACTGCCCTTAATGAGTGGAGGATCTCAAATGTTCAGTTTATAAATTTTTCATTCTTATTAACAAACTTTGTAAAACACACCCTGACAAAAAAATGCATTGCCCCCCCCCACCTTAACACTCCGCCCCCACCCCCTCGTTTGCAAACTGCTGCATTTGCAAACTGCCTCAGGCCACTCATCACAGAGAGAGAAAGAGAGAGAGAGAGAGAGAGAGAGAGAGAGAAAGATTACAAGCTTGTCTATCTATCTATCTATCTATCTATCTATCTATCTATCTATCTATCTATCTATCTATCTATCTGTCTGTCTGTCTGTCTGTCTGTCTGTCTCTCTGTCTGTCTGTCTGTCTGTCTATCCACCTATCTATCTATGAAATGCAGAAGAGGACAGTGGTAAGGAACAGACCGGAGCCTTTTATGCTATTTCATGAAACTCAGCCACAATAAAGTCTCCTATTATTTATTAAATTATTTGCTACAGATACACGAAAGCTGCCCTGCATCTAACGCCACTCTGGACAGACGCACTGTGGATGGTGCCAAAGAAACATACAAACTTCAGGTGGTCGACATAATCCAGCCACTCTTGTAAGCAGTTTGAGAGTGATGGAGTTTCCAGAGAAAGAAAGAGACAGAAGCACATCTCAACACCAGAGATGAAGCGAAGTTCGGGAGTCTGCTGGCATAGCAACCTAACAAAGTACACCCCTAACTCAAGAGACACAACCTCTTGAGCAACAAATTAGGGTGCTGATATAGACCAAAACAACACAATTGCAATGAACATCGCTGCTGTTGAAATTTTGGCAGATGATTCAGAGCAGAAGATCTCAATACTGTGAAATTATTTATGGAGGAGAGTGTTAAAGCACATAAGCAGCCTCTCCAAACTCTCCACACCCAGCCAGAAAACATCTGAACGCACCACCCCGGGCTGTTTGCTCAACAGAGAAGTGTACGGCGATGGAGTTTGAGCACTGACTCCTCAACGTGGAGGACTGCAGCCTGTGCCTGTGTTTATATCAAACACGCAGAACATTTTGTCTTCTTTTTGGGCTGCAAAGCTGAGGGTGAACCACAGCTCGATAACAAAACCTTCCTCAGAGCAGGGACAAACGTCTTTTGCCATTTGGAGACTTACTGTGATACCCGACGTCCAGCATGACCGCAGAGTTTAAACACACCAACTTTGTTTCTGTTGATTTTGCCTTTGACTTCGACCCCAAACAAGCCGCTGAAACAGCTGCAGAGCTTTTGAGAATGTTGTTCACTGGGGTCACCAATTGCAAAGGACAGTGCTCTTTATATTAATTTGTCCGGTTATTTTCGATCCAACGAAATGAAGAAAGGGGCTGTGTTGTGTATCCAGAATGGTAACTTCAAAAAAAAAAAGAAGGAAAACTTTAATGTGCATCTGTAACACTTCAATACTAATTTTTTTATTATACATCATAATCTTCTGCACAACATATTGTTGCTATCAGAACAAAACCTTGTATCTCCATTTTTGGCGTTTTTCAATTTTTGACATAATTTGAAAACGCCTGTTACTCTTTACATTGTATGTAAATTTCATGACAAATGGACCAACAGAAATGGCCCAAATTTACTTGGAAAACACTCTGGTTCCATTGACTTTCATTAAAAGTTTACTTGTGTTTTTCCCTCCCCTGTAAAGTTACCATCTTGGAGATTCAAGGTTTTGTTCCAACAAGATCAGTGGTTAGCTCATTACTATGCCCTTATTAAGCCTTATAAAGTCAGTATTTGGTAATAATGTACACTCAGTGTAATGATGATGAGGTGGACGCATGTGCTGAGATAAGGGTCTAAACAGTCCAAGGTCAAAGAGCCAACACGGAGAGATCGGGGGACAGACATGACGAAAAGGAAAACAGACTAAACACAAAACTGAGGCCAGAAGAAGAAACACCATACAATCCAATACAAAGACCAGCCACATAACAGGGGAAAACACAGGGCTTAAATACAGGAACAGGTAACAAGACATAGATGGTTAACAAGACACAGGTGAGAACAATCAAGGGCGGAGTCTAGAAACAAGGGGGCAGAACAGGGAAGAATCAAAACAAAGAAGCACATGGACAAGACCAATAGGTAAACGCAAGCACATGGAGGACTGGGAGGGGCCAACCGTGACACATAGTAGCAACTAATTAACTGACTGCTTAATAGAACCTTATAAAGCAATGAGCTGACTTTGATGTTTTCCAGAGTACTTATTTCTTGTTTGTGTATTATATAACACATTCCTTTGCACATATGAAGACATTAGAATTTTAGAATTTACAACCATTTGTCACTGTGAAATTAGACCTCTGCATTTAACCCATCCATGCAGTGAAACACCCACATACATGCACACTAGGGAACACACACACTAGGGGGCAGTGAGCAGTGCCCAGAGCAGTGGGCAGCCCTTTCCACAGCGCCCGGGGAGCTATTCAGTCATGGACTGTCAGCCAAGGGGATCGAACCGGCAACCTTCCAGTCAAGGGCTGGTTCCCTGACCTCCAGCCCACGACTGCCCCCTTCTATGGACATAGCTAAGGGTATATCTAATTAAGTTTGTTTATCTAGAACCTGTAAATAAACAAAGTTCATGCTTAAATGCCTATATAGCAGAATTTGAGACCTTATTACTGTGTCAAACAGAAACATTCACTTTAATTTGTCTTTATTCAGAGCTAATTGGTGATTAATTATTGATGTATTTACAGCATTTAAGGGGTAAGTGATGATGCATAATTTACAGAGGCTATTACTAAGTAAATTATTTCATTCTCTCCAGTTATTGCTTAACTCTCTTAAACTGAAAGTCTAGCCTCCAATTCACTTTGACAATTTGGCAACAGCCCGTTAAAGTGAGTTAAATCTTTCACCGGAGGAGTTACGCTGTTGGTCACAGGGAGAAGTCTCAACATGTAGAGTCAGAGCTTTCAGTGAGTTACCATGTTTTCTGTCACCGCTCTGGGCAGGTGTGATCACTGCCCCCTAGTGTGTGTGTTGGTGGTGTTTCACTGCACGGATTGGGTCAAAATGTGGAGGTGAAATTTCCCCAATGTGGGACTAATAAGGGTCACTTAGTCTTAATCGTAATCTTAATTTTAATATAGACGTTGCATTGGGGATAATGAAATACATTTATTAAATGTTATAACAGTTCCATGTTGATATAAGGGGCCGTCTGCTGTTCCGTCTCATTACAGACTGGTTTAAAGCTGAAACTGGTTACAGTGCCACAGCAGTAGCAACAGAAACGCAGCTAAATGTGAGGAAAGCTGGCAGATACAGTGTAAACAATGTCTTAATGTCAGTTATTACACACTTCCTTCTACTGCTGGAAAACTGCTGTTCCAGTCTGAATACCAATGTAATTACATGTGTTATTACACTTGTGTAATTACATGCAGGAGAGTAGACTATTACAGCTTTTAAGATGCACTTATGTCATTACATGAGGCAAAACTGAAGTTGATACACATGTGTAATAACATGAGATAAACATCTGTAACCCATCTGTAACAGTAGCTAAATCATTAGTAGTTACATTTTTGTTGCATATGTTGTTCACATGTAACTACACAGTTATTAGAGACTCTTAATATAAATTTTTATTATTAGCAAGAAAATGTTTTTAGACTTTTTTGGCAGTTTATGTTCATGAGAGAGAACAGGCTGTTACAACTATAAAGATACACTTGTGTAATTGCATGAGGTGAAATGCAGTAATCCAGCTGTAACAGTGCCTAACTCATTAGTCGTTAACATGTAACTACACAGTTATTAGAGAGACTTCGTGCAACGTGGGATGAAAAGTTTTATCTTCCAAAACTAAAAATAACGCAGTGTCAGTACTCAACTGGGGACAGATTGATCGATACCTGTTGTTTAAAAATGCCCCGGTGTCTCGGCTGAAGAAGCAATAAGCCAGTTAATGAGCAGTGACTGGCTTGATAAGCCTTAATAAGAGCATTACAGTAGCATTTTAATGCCCCTCTGCACTTTGGTGGTACCAAGATTTTCCGTCAGTAATTTTGGGTTATTTCTGTTTGTCCATTCTTCCCAAACCGTTCCCAGAATATGAAGAGCAGCTGGTGTTTTCAGATGGCATAGAAAATATTTAAGAAATTTTTGATCTGGCTGAACAGACACTGTCTTTTTCCACCCAGAGTGAGGTGAGACGCACTTGCTGTGTATTATCCACCCTGAAAACACTCTCAGGTCCTGACATAGATTTTGTCTTGAAAAGAACCTGTAAAAACGAGGAATTTCAGGGCGGAATATTCCGGTAAAATCGCGTAGGGAACGTCACGGGCGAACTATTTAAATGTCACTCATGTCGCGCTCACATTAAGCCTCCATAGCTTGACAGGAAGCTCAGGTAATGCGCTTAAATGTTTAAGCTGTATTCTTGGAAACAGAAATGGATAAGAAGTGTCTGGATTTGCTGCCATCAGTAATCAGGCTGACTTAATGAGACAGACTGGCACCTCGGGAGACAACCTTTCCGATTCCTTCCTGCTGAAGCAGTCTTTATGGGCCTAAGAACCTCTCCGGGCCTAAAAGTGAGCCCGGTGCGACTTTATTTGGTCTTTTTTAGCGCAGCACAACTCTTTACAAATGCCCTTTGCACCTGGCAGTATGTGGCCGGGCAGCAGCTTGTAAACCTTGATCTCCGAGGTTGTAAGAATTACCGGAATGCCGATGCAGCAGACTTCCTGACCAGGAGCTTATCGAGGCCTCTTCTGATGATGTCAGCATCAGCAACTTTTTATTTATTTATTTTTAAAAGAAGAGGGCACTCTCGCTGGGCGAAAGCCACTTCACAGCATGCGCAGCAAACTCATTCACACATACACACTTTTGATTTCTCTCCAAAACGTCCATCTTCCTCTTGCCCAGGACACAAATGAAGCGTCACAAAGATTTCAGACACTTCAGAGTGAAGGCGAAAGATGTGGTACTAAAAAATAAACAACTGATATGGACAGGAAAGCTCTGGTCCCATCCATTATCAGCCATATAGCTGCTTTAAAATGCCAATATTCTACAATTGTTTTGTAGGGAGAATTTTATTTTGCCTTTGGAAATTCATTTATACCTTTTGTGTTGCTTTATGCACCAAAAATAGTGAGAACTCGTTCGTACTCAATAATTTACACCTTTAACTCTTAAAATTAAACTCTTAAAATAAAAATTATGTTTTTACTTCTGTGCCGTAAAGACATTCCGATATTCATGGTTTGTTTATAATCAAACCTGTATTACATGAAACATCCCATAAAGAGAAGTTTAGGGATCTACACCATTGTAGGCTGAATGGGTGGAGCTAAGATGCTGTAGGCTAAATGGGTGTGGCTAAACTGCTGTAGGCTAAATGGGTGTGGCTAAACTGCTGTAGGCTAAATGGGTGTGGCTAAACTGCTCTAGGCTGAATGGGTGGAGCTAAGCTGCTCTAGGCTGAATGGGTGGAGCTAAACTGCTGTAAGTTGAAAGGGTGGAGCTAAACTGCTCTAGGGTGAATGGGTGGGGCTAAACTGCTCTAGGCTGAATGGGTGGAGCTAAACTGCTCTAGGCTGAACGGGTGGGGCTAAACTGCTGTAAGTTGGAAGGGTGGGGCTAACCTGCTCTAGGCTGAATGGGAGGGGCTAACCTGCTCTAGGCTGAATGGGAGGGTATATCTACTGTAAATGTGTTAAGCTGTGACTTCCATGATAAATTCAAAGCTGTTTTTGTTGCTTGGTACATTTGGAGAGTTGAACAATGTTCATATAATATCTTTTTATTATTGGCTTAACTCCAAACTTGATTTCTGCAACGTAACACTCGGCCTTCCCTTCTAACTGCACTAGCATCCTCTGCGTAAGCAGACAGAAAAAGTGTGGAGAAAACAGTGAAAGGAGGTTCAGCGTGGCCTTCAGTGCCCAAAGCCAAGCAAGGTCTCTTGAAGCTTTCATTAGTTTGCAGCTGAGCTAACCTCCACTCCTTCACTATTAATAGAAAACAATTACAGCCACCAGCTACGAGTTCATCAGCCTTGCAAGACTATCTACAGCCTGAATCGGGCTATCAGGAGAAGAGAAGATAAAGAATGATGGAATGAAAGGACGAGGGAAGAATCATTAGGATTAACATTAGCATTCGGGGGAAACTCTGCACTCCCCCTTCAACTGAACCATCTCAACAAAAAAAAGACAGACAAATGAAGAAAGACAGAGAGATGGAGAGATTTTTGTTTACCTGTTTACCTCTAGTGCACCACTACTGTTCGGGGAACTGTGGTATCCAAGGCAACGGGGCAAATGCAAAGCCCGTGACAGGCGGCTGGTTTTGGACGTCCAGCGAGAGTCCCTGGGGTCCTGCTGTCAAACCAAGAGACGAACCCTCAGCTATGACTCACACACACTCCACTCCACTCTGCACACACCAGCCACAAAGGAAACGCCACTGTGAGCCAGTGCAGGAAACAATGACTGGTGAAGAGTGTAGCCGGTTCATTCAGGGTGTTATTCAGAACATTAAAAATGAAAAAAGGACCTGGGATTTGAGCTACGATATTAGACAAATCAATAAAGGTGGCATAAAAGGCTCTTTTAGACCAATATGGTGCCACTTTCTATTAAGTGTATCTATCTAATAACTGTGTAGTTACACAGTAATAACACATGCAACAGCAATGTAACTACAGGTGTTGTAGTCACTGTTATAGACGGATCACATTGGTACAATCTATATAATTATATATGTGTATTAATGGCATTTACTTACCTAATTACACCCGTAAAACAACATCTTTTTTTTTAGTAATTATATGCAAGCTGCAAAGTAAAGGGGGCAGTCATGAGCTGGAGGTAAGGGAACCGGCTGGTTTGATCCCTTGAACCACTGACAGTCCATGACTGAGGTGTCCTAGAGCAAGACACCTAACCCCCAATTGCTCCCCGGCCACTGAATAGGGCTGCCCACCGCTCCGGGCAAGTGTGCTCACCGCCCCCTAGTGTGTGTGTGTGCTCACCAGTGTGTATGTGGTGTTTCACTTCACGGATGGGTTAAATGCAGAGACCCCGTTGTGGGACTAATGAGGGTCTCTTAATCTAATCTAAAACTTTATCTAATCTAAACCTAATTAACTTCACTGGTTGTGCCAAGTTAAGAAACTGGACATCAGTCTTCACAGTGCTGTTTGGGAATTTTGGCCCACTCTTTGCTTTAATTCAGCCACAGTGAAGGGCTTTTGAACATGAACTGTCCATTTGAACTTATACCACAGCATCTTAATGGGGTTCAAGTCAGGGATTTGACCAGGCCACTCCAGGTTGGGGTGGGGTGGGGGTGGGTTGGCAGACTGAGAAATTTCCAGACCAATCCAAAGACTCGTGAAGGTGGAGCTCAAAGTAGGGGCTGACCGTGAGCTCATGAAGCGTGTCGTTGGCACACACATGTAATGTGAGTTAGCATTGTTGAAAAGACCACCAGAACCCCACCAATTAAGAATGCACTGAGACGATATCAGCGTTGCACATTGTTAAAAGAGTGCAGTATGGAAAATGTATCCAGACTGAAGAATTGCCACGATTGGCCCCTCCCAGTCCTGCCCATGAGTTCATGTTTTGGTTTAGCCCATGTGCCTTTGTTTTGGTATCCATAGTCCTGCCCCTAGTTTTGTGACTCCGCCCCTGATTGTTTTCACCTGTCCCTCGTGTTTGCCCTTTGTTTTGGCTGGTCTTTGTTGTTTGTATTGGTCTTTGTACTGTTCTGCTTGTTGGATTCTGGTGTCCGTCATGTCTGTCCCCCGATCAATCCGTGTTGGATCTCTGACCCTGGACTGTCTCGACTGTGACCCTGGATTTGCCCTTAATAAATCTCGCTTATCTCTGCATATGCGTCCCACTCCTTGCTCCCCGTTGCAAGAATATTATTTAATAAATATATTGGTTAAAGCATAAATTGGACATTGCTTAATTTTGGACAGCTGAATATTTTATTATAGCATATTATTTTATAGTGTTTTAAATCTGACCTCTTATGGCAGCAATCATTGTCACTACATGGTAACCGATGTTGTTGTGCCAGGGTTGTTCTGCACTTTGGGTGATGATGGGTCAGTTTGGGTCAGTTTTGAACAGATTTTTTTCATACTGAGGTCAGATTTGGATTCAACTTGCTGATGCGGTTCGGGTCAGTTTCAGACAGAATCTTTAAACTAGGTCAATCTCAGAACCAACAGGATGTGGTTTGGGTTCATCTAGAACAGAATATTTTATACTCACGTCAGTTTGGACTCGACATGATGAGGTTTGGTCAGTTTTAGACAGACATGTTGAAACTCGGGTCAGTTCTGGATTCAACGTGATGTTTTAACAGATTTTTGTTTTTTAATACTCAGGTCAGTTTCAGAGTCAGCGCGATGTGGTTTGGGTCAATTCTGAACAGAATTTTTACATTTGGGTCAGTTTTGGGCTCAACATGATGATGTGGTTCGTTTGAGTCAGTTTCAGACAAGATTTTATTACACACTGATCAGGCATAACATTATGACCAGTTACAAACTGGAGTCCATCTGTTTCTCTGATACTTTATTAGTCCCCTTTTACCCTGTTCTTCAGTGGTCAGGACCCCCATGGACCCTCACAGATCAGCTACTATTTGGATGGTGGATCATTCTCAGCACTGCAGTGGCACTGGCGGTGTGTTAGTGTTTGTTTTTAAACACCTCAGCGTCGCTGCTGGACTGAGTCCACCAACCAAAAATATCCAGACAACAGCGTCCTGTGGGCAGCGTCCTGTGGGCAGCGTCCTGTGACCACTGATGAAGGACTAGAGGACGACCAACACAAACTGTGCAGCAGCAGATGAGCTGTCGTCTCTGACTTTACATCTACAAGGTGGACCGACAAGGTAGGAGTGTCTAATAGAGTGGACAGTGAGTGGACACAGTGATTAAAAACTCCAGCAGCACTGCTGTGTCTGATCCACACGTACCAGCACAACACACACTAACACACCACCACCACGTCAGCGTTACTGCAGTGCTGAGAATGACCCACCACCCAAACACTACCTGCTCTCTGAGGGTCCATGGGGGTCCTGACCACTGAAGAACAGGGTAACAAAGTACCAGAGAAACAGATGGGGGTGGTCATAACATCATGCCTGATCGGTGTACTCTGGACAACTCTGGACTCAATTGACGAGTTTTGGGTTGAGTCTGGACAGAAATTTCTTGGGCTACTCCTTTTCAGCCAAATTTTCAGGCCTGATTGATGGTCTAAACTATTTTAACACTGCCAGCTGTCCAGCGCAGACCTGGCTGTGATGTTTAATGGGGTATAATGATAAAGCGAGAGAGTATAGTGTTTTATTTTATGAAACAATAATAGAGTCAGTATGATCGCCGCCCAATTTCATGCTTTGGTCTTTTCGTCAGAAGCCCAGTCAGTAACACCGGGAGTGCGATCATGATGCAGCGCGGGCTGCGGCGGAGCACGACTGACCACGGGCTGTGATTGTTTTTCTCTGCTGTTTAATCTCCTCTCAAAGAGGGCTCATTAGTCTGGAGGAGAGCAAACCGCATCCAGATGAAACCTGATGTGTGAGTCAGGACCACTCCACAAACCCATTCCCATCATCCCCGCGCCCAGCGGCCACACCATCAAAGCACAGAGCCATCTCCCTCAACCTCAGCTCAGACCGAAACGCCCCTCTTCCGCCCCGCTTTACGGCTCTATTTCAGACATCGTTTCACATTCGGCGGTAATAGAAACTTCCGTTTTTCATTTTATCGTTTTCCTGAGACGAGCGCTGCCAACCTTTTGACCTTGAACTGACAGACGACCAATCCAGGAATCTCCAGAGCTCTGTTTGACTACAGAGCATGCTTTTAAAAACATCGTGCAGAGAGTGTAAGATGGAAAGAATAATAAAGAAATAAAAACATTCGACAAGGCAGATACCACAAATAAATAAATAAATAAATGAACAGAGGATGCTCACCAAGCTGTTAGCCATCTTGGACACCACCTCACGCCCAATGCCTGCTGCACTGGATAAACGGAGAAGCTCATTCAGTGCAGACTGAGCTGCGCTGTGTCAAAGAACCAAGTGAGATCTTTCTTACCCACTGATATACGGCTCTACAGCGAGTCTCCTCACTGCGGAGACGGTACTGATCTCCTGCTGTCTGAACTGAGCTGAACCACATCACTGTATCTCCTCTCCTAATGACTCTCACTGCACACTTTACACTATAATATTACTACAACTCCCAGCTGGGTTTTTACTCATTGTACTTATAGTTTATCTCATACCACTCAGTGCCTGTTATCATGTAAATACAACAAATCTGTCTCATATGCCATGTAAGTATGCAAATAGATATACTTTATTTCTACTCTCTTATACTTTAACTGTATATATAAATAAAGGTATATGTAAGTTCATGTGAAATTATATGTCTTGTTACTGATACACTGCAATTTGCCTTTGGGATCAATTAAGTTCAGTCTATCTATCTATCTATCTATCTATCTATCTATCTATCTATCTATCTATAAATTAATAAATGTAAAGATCCAGCCAGTGCCACCGGCCGCCAGCAGAGGGCAATGGAGGTGAGGTGCCACAAGTTCAGGGAACTCCAATTCCCAGATGCCTTTGGGCTGATTAGGCCCAACCTGGCACACCTGTAGACTCCTCTACTTAAGGCCTTGGCAAACAGCAGCCCTTTGTCACACCTTTGTAGATGGGTGACCGGTACGGTACTCAGCCCAGATGGGTAGTGAAAAGAGAAACAGGCTGGAAAAAGAAAGTAGAAATTTCCCCCAAAACTACTTAAAAGCCCCCAAATAAAAGGCTTGAACAACAAACACCTCAAAGCCAAACAAAAGTGTCCGCAAAGAGCAAACAGGCTGAACGCAAAGCTGACCTTCCTCTCCGAGTCACAGAGGAAGCGTCTTTTATTTTCTGCCTCTTATTTCACTTTTTCTGTCTCAGCCTTTGTGTGAGCGCACGGTCAGTCATACTGCTAGGAATACAAGTAAAAATGAAAACCCGTTTTTATCATTATTTTTAATCTGACTTTATTTATTGTGGGTTGATTTAAACTGAAGTGCCTAGCAGGTCCCAGTTATCTTAGGATCTTAAGCTGATAAGACAAAATGCCTCATGACAGCAAAACAAATCATAATTGGATTGTTTGGAAGTAACAAGGTGGTTAAACTTGAGTACGAACTTCATTTTTATGCGAGTAAAAATAAAAAATGAGAACATTCATAAGTTATCATCCTCTTTTTTTCTATAAGGTTTAATGCACAATTTCTATTTATTTGTTGTGGTTAACATGTACACAATATATCAAACATAAAATGTCAACTTTTGCACAGGTCACATTTTATTTGTTGTTATATGTAAAATGAATCAAATAAACGTTGGTTGTGTGTTAAAATGTGCAGGTGTGTGTCTGTAGAAGGTGTGTAACTCTGGTTTGGACCAGGGAGCTTTAACTTTTGCAAATGACCGTATCTGTTTAAAACCTACATCGAAGGTCATAAAGGACCATCGTGGAGAGACACTGTCCAGCGTAAAGCACTAATGATGTCCAGCATGCCTGGACCCTCCTACCCGCTACAGGTTAGGAAAGTCTTTTTTTGGCCGTATGGTTCCTTTCGGGTGCCGGAACACGGAGAGGTGTGGTGAATGTTCAATTGTCATTAGGAAGGACATGGCCAAGGGGCCGGCAGGGAGAGGGCTGTGTTTTGGGGAGCGGTGGGAGTGTGTCAGGAGCAGCAGATTGCGTGTTGGCCGAGCCTATTAAAGCTGACAGAGAGACGGCTGGGGAGTGGGAGCTGTGCCTGATTGCACCTCGCTCCTCCGCTCCCCTATTGACTGCGGTTAGGATGTAGCTTCCCATTTCCTGCAGAAATAAATTAAAAGTCAGAAGTAATTTGCCTGATGTGGGATGCAGGTGGATATTTTTTTTCCTCCTCCCCTTCCCCGCCTCAAACTTTCTGAATAAGAAATTCCCCAGCCCTGGAAATCAATTGAACCCCCTCTTTGATGAGAGAGGGCTTATTTTCTGCCAGTGACAGTTTCGTGGCAGGGAAAAAAGCAGGGATTTGATTAAAGTGGAGATAGTGGAGAGATTGAGGTCTTGTTCCAGCCACTGGAAGGATCAAGCCCTCTAATCGTGTCTCCTGCTTCCAAATGCCAGCTCAAATTCATCCACACTCCTCCTCCTCCTCCTCCTCCTTCTCCTTCTCACTCGTCCTCAAAGTGGAAAGACATGATGGGACCTCAGGATTCGCCGACAGCGGAAGAATTACAACCGAATACATCAGAGGTTTTCTGTGATGCTTTATTTTAGTCGTTCTTTGGTTCTACATATCAACTGAGTAAGTGTGGGGTACAAACTAAAGGGACAAAGTGGAAGGTCGTTATTTTGGGTAACATCATGGAGAGTTCCAAGATCATGAGTGATTTCCCGGGCGGGGGTAATTCCAAACAACTCATTTTGATGGTTTCATTATTAAATGTGACTGCCAAGATATGTGTTTTGAGGGCATCATATTCCTGATGACTGTCTGTTACTTAACAATATCATCACAACTTGCTTTTATAGCATTGCTCCTAACATGATGCCAGCTTTTAAACCACTCTGGCGTGAGGGTGATGTTAAATATCAATTTTTATGTGGCTGACGGGCTGAGAATGGTTACAATATGCAGGGAGTAAGTAAAGAATTGAGGCAAATATGTTTAGAAACACAAAGGCAGAGTTTTAATTAGAACATTTTTTGCTATTACTTAATGATCAAACTGCCTTCTACACTGTAGATGGGGGTTCAGTGCCCCGCCTGGGCAGGCACTCCTACAATATACCAATAAGAGTCCTTGGGCAAGACTCCCAACACCACCTTCGTCTACCTGTGTAAAATGATCAAGGTGTAAGTTGCTCCGGATAACAGCATCTGCCAAATGCTGCAAATGAACAAGTATAAAAATAAACAATAAAACTTTACTCACTTATTATTGAGTCTGTTTTTCCAAGTTGTAAAGTGGTTGAATTTTTTTCAGATTCATTTTGTGTAGAAGGAGCTGAACAATGAGACGAAGGCTAAAAAAAAAAGGGTTTCCGGTCAGTCATAACAAAACACTGCAGGGTACTGGACACTAAAAAGCGGATCATCAGGTCTACTTACTTAACTTAACTAGTTTAAATATGTGATTCATACTGATTGGTTCAGTCAATGTAATCTGCGTTGAATAAAACTAGTTCAGTTGCTTGTTACTACATTAACTATTAAATAGATCTGATGAGCCACTTTTCACAGTGAACTGGATCATAACTGAGGACTGGAAAAGGTCATAAATGGCTGTTTGATTTAAGCCAAAATACGAATATCAGTTAAAAAAAAAACAAGATTTTTATTCTTTAAATGCAACTGAACGGCAACTTGAACTGCTGTCCCAGCTCTCATTTCTGTATGTGTGTGTGTGTGTGTGTGTGTGTGTGTGTGTGTGTGTGTGTGTGTGTGTGTACATATACAGTGGTATGCAAAAGTTTGTGCACCCCTGGTCATATGACCCATTGTGCTGAATTGAACACATTGCATAAATATAAAATCAAAAGTCATAACGCATCATAATCACAGAAAATAAAAGTTTAAGACATTTTCGCAAAATTAAACAACCTTATTTGACCAGAGGTCCAAATTTCTACATTCTGCTGTAACTTTTATGGGATGCTGTTGATTTACAGTGAAAATGAAGCCTTGTAAAAATAACTATGGCATTACTATAAACATTACAGTCCAATTTGATCTGAATATTAATTGCTGTAGCTACTTGGCAACTAGCATTAGAGCACTGTTTTAGAATAATTTAACATTTTATAATTCATCATGTTTTGATTTCAGCTCGACTTTAAAGATACAACAGGTCCTTCTACACATCTAAGCAGTTGATGAGCATTAATGACCATCTCACGCAATTTCGTAAACCTCACTGGCCTGATTGGCAGCACAAGATCTTTCTGCGCTCTTATAAATAAAGGTAGTAAACTGTCACTGGGGCAGTACATCTTGGTGTTGTGGTACCTTTTTAGTCAGGGAACATAACTGAACCATAACCCACTGAAATGATGTGTTCTAAGCTGGACTGACTCCACACCCCGCCCCGCCTCGCCTCCAGGCTTTTACTCTACTGCTCTGTTTTAAAACATTCGGTATTGGAAAGGCACAAATACCAACTTTTCACCTGGAGGAACTGATTTAAGCTCCACAATCAGACCTTAAAACCACTGTAGACTCTCATAAAAAAAGGTATGACTGTCACTGGGGCGGTTCCCTCAGGGGTACATCTCAATACCTTAAGTCCAATACCACCCCCCCCCCCCCCCCCCCCCCCCCCCACACCTCACCTCCAGGCTTTTTATTAAATGGTTCTGTTTTAATACATTAGTTTATAAAAAGATATAAATGTCTACTTTTACACCAGGACAAACTTATTTAAGGTACACAGTTGGACCTTAAAACCACTGTTGCACCTTTTAAGGGTACACTTACATCGTTTGTACCTTGATGAACAAATCAGGTACCTGCATGGTACCTTTATTTCTAACAGTGTAGAACCTTTCGAGGGAACATTTACACTGTTTGTACCTTGATGAATGAGAAATGTACCTGTGCAGATCCTTCATCTCTCATAGTGTGGACAGTCGCTTTTTTCCCCCTCTAATCTGATGGATCTGAATTTCAGTGCTTTTTTTCAGTGAAACAAATCTATAAATCAATTTTCCTCGCAAGAGCAGAAATGACAGAGTGGACTGGAGTAAAGCCTTCTGGCTGCGTCATGACGGGCCGCTCTTTTAAAGGAGACAGCATCGTTCCATTTAGATTACACGTCTTGTCTCGCAAAGCAAACTTTATTAGGAATGCCTGGGAAAGTCAAACGGCAACTTCTGTTAGAATCCGCAGAAAAGTTCAGATCGTCTCTCTCTGAAAATCTTCCTGATGCTTTTTCAGGATTTTTTTCTTTCCTTTATTCCTGGTTGTTCTTATGTCACTGTTTTTGAAATGCACCCCCCCCCCCCCACCTCTTCCTCTCCTCCACTCGACTGTCTAGCCGTCCTCGATCGAAGCATCTCCACATGTGTTGCTTGGCTGTTCAGAGCAAGGTGAACCTCTCCCACATCAAACGCACTTCCATGTTTCTTTTATTCTAAATGGCAGTGTTTCTGTAACACTAGGACTCCAGAGACTTTCTCCCCAGGACTCTGCCAGGATGACAGTTTTTCAGGGGTCTTTCTGCCCAGCCCTCAAGCGGCGACACTCCCAGGGGTGGGTTTAATGATTTTGGGGTCCTGGCAGAGACGGGAATGAGGCCGTACTTAAATTAGAAACCACGCCTAGTTTAAGAGGGGTGACGAATTGGAATCAAAGCTAGTTTAATGTAATACACACCATTTAACTGCTACTTCTTTGCTTATTTTGCTTTTCTTTTCACACAGTAGCTATTTTGCTTATGTCAGGTAATGTATGATGAAGGGAAATTAGTCAGTCAGCACAGAGTATTTGATCTGTGCCCTGGTGGTGTTTCTAGAAAATGTTACCAGAGGTGGGAGGGAGTTTTGGCAGGGTAGCATTGTGAAATTGCATCTTGGAGCGAGGGGTTGAGACAGGGTTCGAGTGAGGTTGGACCGTTGATCCTCCAAACGGTGATGGTGAAACCACTTTCCTTAAAGCCAAAGCAGGACAGAAGAGATGCACTCACAAGGGCGGGTGTTTGAGTTGGGGAGGGGGTTGGAGAGTTGTTGCCAATAGCAAAACAACCTCTTACAGACACAAACAAACATCCTACATCAAGGTGGAAATCAATGATTTGGCAGAAATTTGGGGTGAAATCTGGCACAACCAATCAGATTTCAGTTGGAGGCACTGGTCATCCTGTCCACTCCTTTAAAACTGCATAGTGTGTCCTTCATTTAATCTTAGAAAATGGATAAACTGCTCTGTAAAGATGTCTTTGCAGGTTTTAAACCGGTGAGTTCATGGAACTCCATAGTACTGGATCATTATTTTAAGTTACTTGATAGTAAGTTCCAACAGCACAAGTGGGGTCTGGGTTCGATTCCCCAGACAGGTAACCAGAGTCCTTTCAATGTGGAGTTTGCATGTTCTCCCACTCCAGACATGCAGTCGGACCAAATGGAGATGCTAAATTTCCCTTTAGAGTGAATGTACAAGTCTATGTATGTGGACTGTGGCCCCCTGTGACCCTGGAGGATAAGAAGCTTGGATAATATGAACGTTGCAATAAATTGCACTAAAATGCCCAACAGGATCTAAATATTAACAAATATTAATTAATTAATTAAATATTCAATATCTGATACAAGCTCCTCAGCACTGTGTAATTGTTCTGGAGGAGTTTAGTGAGTGGTTATATAATGTAGTCATGTAGTACTTTGCTGTTTAGTAGCTATAAACTAAACTGAATCTGAAATAGAAAAGAGGGCAGGGGTTGTTACTGCGGTTTTACTGAATTCTTATTGTTTACTGCCAAAAATGAACTTTGTACTGTTATTTTATGCCATGAAGATGTTTCTGGATATTTTACTAAAACATACATTCAACAGTGAAATTTAGAGTATGTATGTTTGCATTGAGCTCCTTGTTACTCAAATATATAGGAGGATATTTCCTTTATCAGTTTGGAGCTAGAACCTTTTAATCATTTCAGTAAAGGTTTAATTAAGCTATCTCGGAATTATCACCAATTCCAAAAAAATTCAAGTTGAAGAATATTCATAACACACACGCGCGTTTTGGGCACCCAAGACACATTTTCAAAACCTATTTATTTGTGTAGTTGGTGTTTTATTTGTTGAAGTGTTATTAATATCCTGTACATTTTGTTTATTCAAATAAGGATTATATATATATTTTTTACACACAATCATATAAATGATTTCTGGATATTAGTGTGTTTATCCATCTCCAAGCTTCTCCTTGAGGAAGCCCAGTATTATATGTAGTTAAAAAGCAGCTCCTGGTTTGACCAATCAGTGCTCAGTAAATTGAGCTCATGATGTAATTGATGATATTAACGAGTCTCTGTGGCGGCTGTGAAGGTGTCCAGGAAAAATATGGACCCGAGAAATTCTTGTTACTATTTATAGTTTTTCTGTTTTATTTGAATTATGAATACGACTTTATTCTAATGTATATTGTGATAAACTCCCTGCTGAGGGAAATCGTTTAAACATTTGCTTAGACGCCTAAAACTTTCACACAGTTTTTGTGTGTGTGTGTGTGTGTGTGTGTGTGTGTGTGTGTGTGTGTGTGTGTGTGTGTGTGTGTGTGTGTGTGGTATCTTTTACAGGAGAAGGAAACACATTACATTCAGGAGTCTGGTTCCATTGTCTTGCATTAAAAGTAATTAAGTTAACAGTAAAATGTTGAAGGTTTTTGCTTCTCCTCTAGTGTCACATTTCTTCAGGAGGCCCTCACTGGCTCCTGGACACACCGCAGCTCTTTTAATGAAAGATGTAAAATCCATCATATACAGCTCCTGAAAAAGCAGGATAGCAGACGACGAGGTGTCGCCAGTGTTTTAGCTGTTCACAGCCTCAGATCCGGCGGCTCATCTGGGACAGAAAGGTTTGCGCTTGAAGTGCTTTCCAGACACCGTCACGTTCACAGGTGGCTCTGCCCTCAGGCCTTTTCTGATGCTGCTGTACGCAACATTTAAACTCCCTTTATGAGCCATCTAGTCTGGTAATGAAACTGTGCTTCTGTCAGAAACTAAAAATAATTGCGTTGTAGTCAAATCCAGATGACATGGTCATTATATCTAGATATTTATCATGTTTGGACCTGTTATAGAGGAAGTGTTTACTTAATTTTGTCTGTCAGGCTTTTTTTTATCTGCTAATAGAATAGCTTCACCCAAAAAGGGGCACTACAACGTAAACTTCAGTTCAAGTTCACCAGCTTGCATTAATGTAGCTCTTTCTTAGGTTGTTGAACAGAATCCCAAACAAAGCATCTGTATTGTGCTGAAAATGGACACCAAGTTTTTTCAGCAATTCAGCTACAGCAAAGAAGTCTGAGGGAAGATATGTAGTTGGCTATCTTTGCTAGCTTTAGCTCTAATTCTCTTGTCCTCCTCATCTCAAGAAGCAGCGAGAGGTCCTAGCAGTAATGTAATACTGGCTTCCTTGTGTGTTGACCAGCAAGTGACCAACGGCCTCAAAAATGGCACAAGAGGAGTCTGGGTTTGAGTCCCCAGCCAGGTAACCAGAGTCCTTTCAATGTAGAGTTTACATGTTTTCCCATTACAAAGATATGCAGTCAGGCCCATTGGAGATGCTGAATAGCCCCTAAGTGGTGTGCATGTGGGTGAAGATACAAATCTAATGTATCTGCACTGTGATGGACTGGTAGCCTGTCCAGGCTCTTTCCTGCCTTTCGCCCAGTGAAAAGGAAATAAAACATTTCAAAATAGCCTCAAAAATCCACCCCGAAACAGTTGTAGTCAAAATTTAGAATCAATTTAAAACCATTTTGCACACTGTGAACTAGACCTTCCACATGCATGCACACTAGGGGACAGTGAGCACACTTACCCAGAGCAGTGGGCAGCACTATCCACGGCACCCGGGGAGCAGTTGGGGCTTAGGTGCCTTGCTTAAGGGCACTTCAGTCATGGACTGTTAGCCAAGGGGATCAAACCAGCAACCCTCCGGTCACAGGGCCAGTTCCCTAACCTCCAGCCCACGACTGCCCCTAAAGTGTTGCTAGAAGTGGAATTCAAACCCATGCCTCCAGTGGAGAGTTCTATATAGTGCTATAGTTCCTCCTGTTTTCCAAGTCTTGATTTACAGCAACACCTCTGTTTACAGCAAATGTAGCAGTGGTTTGTTTTTTAATTTTGGCCAGATTGTCCCCTTTAAACAGACGCATGTCTAGAAAGAGGTTTAATCATTAACATTCGTATTGAATGAGAAATGTTACATGTATAGATTCCACCAAGATCTCATTATTTGCAGTGTGATTATGGTGGAAGTCAACAACCCATCACAACTCTGATGATCAAGTGCTGTTACTTTTATAGAACCGATGCTTATTTTTTGCTCGTCTCATGGATGTGAGAGGAGGGGAGCAGAGAAAGTGAGTTATTTCTCTTTGGATTGGAAACGGTCCCTGGAGAAGTCTCGGCCTCGGTCCCTCTCAGTCTTCTAGCCCCCTTTCAGAGAGAAGAACAAAAGGGATGAAGGAGAAGCAGCGAGAGATCCAGAGGCAGCCTGGCAGTGAGGGCACTTTTGAGTCATTTTTCCCCTGATAGTTGGCCCCTCCACTAAAGGAGAGTTATCTTCCTCCTAACAAGCTTGATGGCATTCTCGGCGGCCGTGTGACATAGAAACCGCCGAAATCTCCAGAGTGACACGTGCTCTGGACGCTGCCGAGCCAGCGCCTCAAAGCCGGAGTGATTATGATTAATGTTGGGGGCAAACACCAGAGGCCTGGACTCCTCTCAGCTCGGGACGAGGACATCACTGCTGCTGTCGCGTTATATAGCCGGCCATTCATTTTTTATGTCTCGGCTCTAATGCTGCGTATTCATCATGCTAACGTGAGAAACAAATAGGCTCTTCTTCTGTTGGAGAGATAAAAAGGAAAATGGAGAAATCAGAATATCCAGCTGTAAAGAACACGATATGAGGGACATGCTTAAGCCATCGCCGACTCTACCATTCAAAAGTCTGGAATCTCGTCTATTAAAGTGCTAACATGTTTGAACTTGATATGTTTCAGGTTATTAGTAGAAAAATGAAGCTTTGTCCAGCTGCTATAAATAGATTATCACAGTAAATGATCATATTTTACTCTCTTATACAGCGTTTATAACGCTGTCATAGATCTTTTCCCTCAGGGTCAATAAATGATCCATCTTGCCTTTTCCAGTTCTTCATTCCTTAAGGTACTTGTTTTATTTTAAGCTTTTAAACGTATTTTGTTGGTTGTTTATTTGTTTTGTTATAGGCTTTTTTCCAGTCTTCAGCTGTCCAGTGTTGGTGACCCCACTGCAGCTTCAGCTTTCTGTTCTTGGCTGACGGAAGCAGAACCAGACGTGGTCTTCTGCTGTTGTAGCCCGTCCACCTCAAGGTTGGCCATGATGTGTATTCTGAGATGCTTTTCTGATCGCCACAATTGTAGAACATGCTTAGCTGAGTTACTGTAGCCTTTGTCAGTTTGAACCAGTCTGGCCAATCTCCACTGACCTCTCATCAGGAGACATTTCCCTCTGCAGAACTGCTGCTCACTGGATGTTTTCTCTTCATCGCACCATCCTGATTGATCTCTGGAGACAGGGTGTCTATGTGTGTAATTTCCAGGACATCAGCTCTTAAAATCACTGAGATCACCCCCCCCCCCTCCCACACAATCCCCCCATTTTCTGATGGTTGATCTGAACATTACTTGAAGCTGCTGGTCTGTATCTGCATGATATTACAAGTCAAGACATTTCACCAAACCCCTTAATCCATTAAGATATTACAAATTTTGAAGGTTGTTGCTGCTGCAAATATTTTTTATTTTTATAGTACTAATCGTTTTAAAGAAATAAGATGAATGAAGATTGAAGTTCTCATATTGCGGTTGACGGAACAAAACCTCGTATCCTGGTAACTTTATAGGAGAAGGAAAAAACATGCTTTACTTTCAATGGAAGTCAATGGAACCAGACATGTTTCTAAGCCATGCTGGGGCGTTTCTTTTGGTCCACTCATCATGAAAGTTTGATACAACATAAAGGACAAAAGGTATTTTTCAAATTCTGTAGGAAAAAAAAAAAACTGGAAAATGACAAAAATGGAATCTCTCTCTCTCTCTCTCTCTCTCTCTCTCTCTCTCTCTCTCTCTCTCTCTCTCTCTCTCTCTCTCTCTCTCTCTCTCTCTCTCTCTCTCTCTCTCTCTCTCTCTCTCTCTCTCTCTCTCTCTCGTCTGCATATCCCTTGAAGCACTGGCGGTGTTTTGAAGATACGCACTCTGTCACAGAAATCATGTGAAGCACTTCTTTCAGAATAGCGCGTCTGTGTTTTGGGCTTTGATCAAAGCCAACAATGTCAATTTCAAGAGAACTACGGTGGAGTAATGCATGATGAAACTGTCAGAAAGTTGTTGCTGCTCTCTCCGGTGCATCTTAAAAGAATCATTCTGTTGCCGTCTCCGGACAGGTTTTTACACGGTAATGTCTTTTTTTTTTTTTTTGTTTCCCTTTTATTTTTTTTTTATTATACTTGGAATTTCTTTAAGAAGAAAGATGTCTTTCATTGCATTGATTTGATTTGCTCAATAAACGACACCCTCAGAACCCCTCATGGGGTTAATATAATACATCAGATTTTTTTGAACAGCTGACTAAGCGTTCTCCAAAGCCAAGGCAGCGCTCAGAGCCAACACGATTTAACAACACATTAATCTTTACACTAATTTGGTCAATAACATATTAAGCAAACTATAAAAGTGAAATTAATGAGAAGTAAGAAGATGGCACGCTTCTCGAGGCGCTTCAGAAGAGCCCTGCTAGTCAGCATCATTAAAGATGCCAAGTCTGTTTTATCTGCTTTTTGCCTTTCTCTCCTCATAATCCGTCATTAGCGCGGGAGACGAGCACGTCGGAGTGGCTCTGATAAAGGATTTTATGATGTCCGAATGGGGTAATTCTGCACCGGTGCTTCAGACTCACTGGTCAAGAATGTAATCATCACCTCCACCAGGAATAAAACTGCTATCTAATCATGACACTGACAGGGCACCATACATTAATACATGACTGAGGCTCTTGTAAATTTCAGATGGCTATAAATACCTAGATAAATTAGTTGTGGCCTCACTTTAATACTCCCTCTTTGTCAGAGCATGTTAATGCTTCACACACTGTACTACACTGATGATACTGTGTTGGATGAACATGATGCAAGTCAGTGTCACTGCAGGGCTGAGAATGACCTGCCACTCAAACCATACCTGCTCAGTGATGGTTCTGCAGGGATACTGACCACTGATCTAAACAGCGTAGACCTACAAAATGTGAAACCTGGAAAGGCACTTCTGGTGGGAAGGGGTTGTATTTGCAATGTAGTTTCCACCGTCAGGGAGCAACTGTGGGTGAGGTTTATGTACTAAACGTGCCTAATTGGTCAAATGAAAT